>NC_074696.1:3377440-3429940 GCF_029448725.1 Salvelinus fontinalis
AAGGGAAAATGGCAACCTAAATAGGATCCCCAATCAGAGACAACGATACACAACTGCCTCTGATTGGGAACCATATCAGGCCACCATAGACATACAAATCACCTAGACCTACAAAAACCCTAGACATACAAATAACCCTAGACAATACAAAAACTAACGTACCCACCCTAGTCACACCCTGACCTAACCAAAATACAAAGAAAACAGAGATATCTCAGGTCAGGACATGACACTTTGTCTCTCTCTCCTGATTGATGAAGGGATGCACGGGGCTCGTCAGGAAGAGGTGATCGACCACCGGTTGACAGACAGAGAATGGGGGGAGGAATGGAAGCACCTTGACCATGTAAGAAAAGTAATAACATTTTTATTACTATACCAACTGTACCTGTACCTGTACCTGTACCTGTACCTGTACCTGTGCCTGTGCCTGTACCTGTACCTGTACCTGTGCCTGTGCCTGTACCTGTACCTGTACCTGTACCTGTGCCTGTACCTGTACCTGTGCCTGTGCCTGTACCTGTACCTGTACCTGTGCCTGTGCCTGTGCCTGTACCTGTACCTGTACCTGTACCTGTACCTGTGCCTGTGCCTGTACCTGTACCTGTACCTGTACCTGTACCTGTGCCTGTACCTGTACCTGTGCCTGTAAATGTGCCTGTACCTGTATCTGTACCTGTACCTGTACCTGTACCTGTATCTGTGTGTCTTATAGAGTATCTGTTTTACTGAAAACAAAACCAATTATTTGTTTTTATGTATATGTAGATGTGTTTGTATTTGTATTTGTATTTGTAGATGTAGATGTATTTGTAGATGTATTTGTAGATGTATTTGTAGATGTATTTGTAGATGTATTTGTAGATGTAGATGTATTTGTAGATGTATTTGTAGATTTATTTGTAGATGTATTTGTATTTGTAGATGTGTTTGTAGATGTATTTGTATTTGTAGATGTAGATGTATTTGTATTTGTAGATGTGTTTGTAGATGTATTTGTATTTGTAGATGTATTTGTAGATGTGTTTGTAGATGTAGATGTATTTGTAGATGTATTTGTAGATGTGTTTGTAGATGTGTTCATAGATGTATTTGTAGATGTATTTGTATTTGTAGATGTATTTGTAGATGTGTTTGTAGATGTATTTGTAGATGTGTTTGTAGATGTATTTGTAGATGTATTTGTAGATGTATTTGTAGATGTATTTGTAGATGTATTTGTATTTGTAGATGTATTTGTAGATGTGTTTGTAGATGTATTTGTATTTGTAGATGTATTTGTAGATGTATTTGTATTTGTAGATGTATTTGTAGATGTGTTTGTAGATGTATTTGTATTTGTAGATGTGTTAGTAGATGTGTTCATAGATGTATTTGTAGATGTATTTGTAGATGTGTTTGTAGATGTATTTGTATTTGTAGATGTGTTTGTAGATGTAGATGTGTTTGTAGATGTAGATGTGTTTGTAGATGTATTTGTATTTGTAGATGTGTTTGTAGATGTAGATGTAGATGTGTTTGTAGATGTATTTGTAGATGTAGAAGTATATGTAGATGTATTTGTAGATGTGTTTGTAGATGTATTTGCATGTGTGAGTTAAGGAATAACCACTGCACTAATAAGTGTGTTACGAAGCCAATTCATTACTGCAGCAGATAAAACCCCAGAACTGCATACCCCACCATCAGACAGGAGGCTGGACTAACTACAGGTCACAGTGCAGGGTGAGAACTACATATCCCAGCATCAGGCAGGAGGCGGGACTAACTACAGGTCACAGTGCAGGGTGAGAACTACATACCCCAGCATCAGGCAGGAGGCTGGACTAACTACAGGCCACAGTGCAGGGGGAGAACTACATACCCCAGCATCAGGCAGGAGGCTGGACTAACTACAGGTCACAGTGCAGGGGGAGAACTACATACCCCAGCATCAGGCAGGAGGCTGGACTAACTACAGGCCACAGTGCAGGGGGAGAACTACATACCCCAGCATCAGGCAGGAGGCTGGACTAACTACAGGTCACAGTGCAGGGTGAGAACTACATACCCCAGCATCAGGCAGGAGGACGATCTACAGATAGTTATAAATATAGAACATATTGTCTGTGGTGCTGGTTATAAATACAGAACATATTGTCTGTGGTGCTGGTTATAAATACAGAACATATTGTCTGTGGTGCTGGTTATAAATACAGAACATATTGTCTGTGGTGCTGGTTATAAATACAGAGCATGTTGTCTGTGGTGCTGGTTATAAATACAGAACATATTGTCTGTGGTGCTGGTTATAAATACAGAGCATGTTGTCTGTAGTGCTGGATATAGATTTAGAACATATTGTCTCTGGTGTCTATGGTGCTTCACTCAGCGCCTTCCCCCTCCTCAGCTGCTGAACTGCATCATGGACATGGTGGAGAAGACGAGGCGTTCTCTCACCGTGCTGCGGCGCTGCCAGGAGGCCGACAGGGAGGAGCTAAACTACTGGATCAGACGATACAGCGACGCGGAGGACCTGAAGAAAGGAGCCGGCAGGACCCAGAGCAGACAGCAGAGTCCTACAGGACAGGACACCTACACTACAGGTAGAACTATCTACATTATAGTATAGTACCAGTTATCAGAATGGACCCAGCAGGACCCAGAGCAGACAGCAGAGTCCTACAGGACAGGACACCTACACTACAGGTATAACTATCTACATTATAGTATAGTACCAGTTATCAGAATGGACCCGGCAGGACCCAGAGCAGATAGTCCTACAGGACAGGACACCTACACTACAGGTAGAACTATCTACATTATAGTATAGTACCAGTTATCAGAATGGACCCAGCAGGACCCAGAGCAGACAGCAGAGTCCTACAGGACAGGACACCTACACTACAGGTAGAACTATCTACATTATTGTATAGTACCAGTTATCAGAATGGACCCAGCAGGACCCAGAGCAGACAGCAGAGTCCTACAGGACAGGACACCTACACTACAGGTAGAACTATCTACATTATAGTATAGTACCAGTTATCAGAATGGACCCAGCAGGACCCAGAGCAGACAGCAGAGTCCTACAGGACAGGACACCTACACTACAGGTAGAACTATCTACATTATAGTATAGTACCAGTTATCAGAATGGACCCAGCAGGACCCAGAACAGACAGCAGAGACCTACAGGACAGGACACCTACACTACAGGTAGAACTATCTACATTATTGTATAGTACCAGTTATCAGAATGGACCCAGCAGGACCCAGAGCAGATAGTCCTACAGGACAGGACACCTACACTACAGGTAGAACTATCTACAGTATAGTATAGTACCAGTTATTAGAATGGACCCAGCAGGACCCAGAACAGACAGCAGAGACCTACAGGACAGGACACCTACACTACAGGTAGAACTATCTACATTATAGTATAGTACCAGTTATTAGAATGGACCCAGCAGGACCCAGAGCAGATAGTCCTACAGGACAGGACACCTACACTACAGGTAGAACTATCTACATTATAGTATAGTACCAGTTATTAGAATGGACCCAGCAGGACCCAGAACAGACAGCAGAGACCTACAGGACAGGACACCTACACTACAGGTAGAACTATCTACATTATAGTATAGTACCAGTTATTAGAATGGACCCAGCAGGACCCAGAACAGACAGCAGAGACCTACAGGACAGGACACCTACACTACAGGTAGAACTATCTACATTATAGTATAGTACCAGTTATTAGAATGGACCCAGCAGGACCCAGAGCAGATAGTCCTACAGGACAGGACACCTACACTACAGGTAGAACTATCTACATTATAGTATAGTACCAGTTATCAGAATGGACCCGGCAGGACCCAGAGCAGATAGTCCTACAGGACAGGACACCTACACTACAGGTAGAACTATCTACATTATTGTATAGTACCAGTTATCAGAATGGACCCGGCAGGACACAGAACAGACAGCAGAGACCTACAGGACAGGACACCTACACTACAGGTAGAACTATCTACATTATAGTATAGTACCAGTTATCAGAATGGACCCGGCAGGACCCAGAGCAGATAGTCCTACAGGACAGGACACCTACACTACAGGTAGAACTATCTACATTATAGTATAGTACCAGTTATCAGAATGGACCCGGCAGGACCCAGAGCAGATAGTCCTACAGGACAGGACACCTACACTACAGGTAGAACTATCTACATTATTGTATAGTACCAGTTATCAGAATGGACCCGGCAGGACCCAGAGCAGATAGTCCTACAGGACAGGACACCTACACTACAGGTAGAACTATCTACATTATTGTATAGTACCAGTTATCAGAATGGACCCGGCAGGACCCAGAACAGACAGCAGAGACCTACAGGACAGGACACCTACACTACAGGTAGAACTATCTACATTATAGTATAGTACCAGTTATCAGAATGGACCCGGCAGGACCCAGAGCAGACAGCAGAGTCCTACAGGACAGGACACCTACACTACAGGTAGAACTATCTACATTATTGTATAGTACCAGTTATCAGAATGGACCCGGCAGGACCCAGAACAGACAGCAGAGACCTACAGGACAGGACACCTACACTACAGGTAGAACTATCTACATTATAGTATAGTACCAGTTATCAGAATGGACCCAGCAGGACCCAGAGCAGATAGTCCTACAGGACAGGACACCTACACTACAGGTAGAACTATCTACATTATAGTATAGTACCAGTTATCAGAATGGACCCGGCAGGACCCAGAGCAGATAGTCCTACAGGACAGGACACCTACACTACAGGTAGAACTATCTACATTATAGTATAGTACCAGTTATCAGAATGGACCCAGCAGGACCCAGAACAGATAGTCCTACAGGACAGGACACCTACACTACAGGTAGAACTATCTACATTATAGTATAGTACCAGTTATCAGAATGGACCCAGCAGGACCCAGAACAGATAGTCCTACAGGACAGGACACCTACACTACAGGTAGAACTATCTACATTATTGTATAGTACCAGTTATCAGAATGGACCCGGCAGGACCCAGAACAGACAGCAGAGACCTACAGGACAGGACACCTACACTACAGGTAGAACTATCTACATTATAGTATAGTACCAGTTATCAGAATGGACCCGGCAGGACCCAGAGCAGATAGTCCTACAGGACAGGACACCTACACTACAGGTAGAACTATCTACATTATAGTATAGTACCAGTTATCAGAATGGACCCAGCAGGACCCAGAACAGATAGTCCTACAGGACAGGACACCTACACTACAGGTAGAACTATCTACATTATAGTATAGTACCAGTTATCAGAATGGACCCAGCAGGACCCAGAACAGATAGTCCTACAGGACAGGACACCTACACTACAGGTAGAACTATCTACATTATTGTATAGTACCAGTTATCAGAATGGACCCAGCAGGACCCAGAACAGATAGTCCTACAGGACAGGACACCTACACTACAGGTAGAACTATCTACATTATTGTATAGTACCAGTTATCAGAATGGACCCGGCAGGACCCAGAACAGATAGTCCTACAGGACAGGATAACCTCAATAACCCTCCTCCATTACCTGTTACTGCTGTGTGTTTTGTCACTGTCTAGTTGACTGGGCTGTCTGTCTACTAGTTGACTGGGCTGTCTGTCTACTAGTTGACTGGGATGTCTGTCTACTAGTTGACTGGGCTGTGTGTCTGTCTACTAGTTGACTGGGATGTCTGTCTACTAGTTGACTGGGCTTTGTGTCTGTCTACTAGTTGACTGGGCTGTCTGTCTGTCTACTAGTTGACTGGGCTTTGTGTCTGTCTACTAGTTGACTGGGCTGTGTGTCTGTCTACTAGTTGACTGGGCTTTGTGTCTGTCTACTAGTTGACTGGGCTGTGTGTCTGTCTACTAGTTGACTGGGCTGTCTGTCTGTCTGCTAGTTGACTGGGCTGTGTGTCTGTCTACTAGTTGACTGGGCTTTGTGTCTGTCTACTAGTTGACTGGGTTGTGTGTCTGTCTATTAGTTGACTGGGCTGTCTGTCTGTCTGCTAGTTGACTGGGCTGTGTGTCTGTCTACTAGTTGACTGGGCTGTGTGTCTACTAGTTGACTGGGCTGTGTGTCTGTCTACTAGTTGACTGGGCTTTGTGTCTGTCTACTAGTTGACTGGGCTGTGTGTCTGTCTACTAGTTGACTGGGCTTTGTGTCTGTCTACTAGTTGACTGGGCTTTGTGTCTGTCTACTAGTTGACTGGGCTGTGTGTCTGTCTACTAGTTGACTGGGCTGTGTGTCAACTAGTTGACTGGGCTGTCTGTCTTCCAGAGATTCACCAGGAGATTCTCAACAGACCAGTGACGACCGGATACGTACCTGAAGAGATATGGAAGAAAGCCGGTGAGCCTCCCTCCCTCCCTCCCTCCCTCCCTCCCTCCCTCCCTCTGTCTTTCCCTATCTCCCTCCATCAGTATTTGCCCCTTTCTGATTTTCTCTATTTTTTGCATATTTTGACTCCAACCAAACACTTCCTGTAGTTGTTGATCAGTCTCTCACATCAATGTGGAGGAATTTTGGCCCGTTCTTCCCGTTCTTCCATGCAGCGACATTTGCGTTTGGTTGGAGTCATTGCAGATAAAGGTGGAACAACCAGTCATTGAGTGTAAAGGGGGCAATTTGTTTTTTCACACAGGGGCACTGTATGTAAGTATGTAATTGTTGTGTTATTTGTTCACTCAGGATCCCTTTATCTAAAATGTGGTTTTGGTTGAGGATCTGATTTAATTCAGTATCAAAAATTTGCAAAAGTAGAGAAATTTAGAAAGGGGGCAAATCCTTTTTCACAGCCCTGTGATTCCTGTAGAAGATTTTATACAACGGAGGACTGGCAACCAACACATCTGTTGTAGCGAAGTTAAGCGTTTACAGTCGGTGATAAACATTCAGACACCAGACACACACACGCCATGCACAATGTCCTCCTCCTCTCCTCCTCCTCTGCACCTCCCCCCCTCCTCCTCTCTCCTCTTCCCCTCCTCCTCCTCCTCTCCTCCTCCTCTGCACCTCCTCCCCTCCTCCTCTCTCCTTCTCCCCTCCTACTCCTCCTCCTCTCCCCCTCCCCCTCCTCTCTCCTCCTCCTCATATCCCCCTCCTCCTCCTCTCCTCCTCCTCTTCCTCCTCCTCCTCCTCCTCTGCTGTGCTGTCGGGAGCACAATAGAAATGCATAATTTAAATATAAATTGCCTGATTTGCATACAGAATTAGTGAAGTTACAGCCTTGATGTAGGCAAACAAAAACAAAAAAGTCGCCGTCTCGCTTCTGACGTTAAATTTACCACCCACATGTTTAAAGGTTAGAGAACGTGCCAACGCCAAATGAGCTGAAAGTGTCTCTTTTACATTTGGATTTAAATTAAAATAAATATACAAGGGATGACCTGATAAATGACCTCATATGGAATACAGTGAAAAGCCAAAACGAAAGGATCTTGTCAACTACTCATCTTTATCAAACGCAGAAATCATCAGTGTAATTTATTTTTCCAATCATGTGCTGTAATCCCAGACATCACGCATCTTCTCTCTAGTGGATCAAACCAATTAAACATCACAGAATTACTTCCTTTTTTTTTTTTTAAAGAGTATAGTAATTAGTCTTCCATATGGAAAGTAATTAGACAATAATAAGCCGACAGTGAAATTAGCTCACTGCTGATCATTGTCATTATGAAAGTCTGCTTTATAAAGCCTGATCACACAAAATAAGATAACTGATGAGAAATACAAGGTAAGGTCTGCTAGGATACTCAGATGATATATTGTATTGTTTACTTGATGAAAAAGGATCTCCACTCTTTAGGAGTAACTTATACTGAACATAAATATAAAACGCACCATGTCAAGTGTTGGTCCCATGTTTCATGAGATGAAATAAAAGATCCCAGAAATGTTCCATGTTCACAAGAAGCTGATTTCTCTAAATGTTGTGCACAAATTCAGTAACATCCCTGTTAGTGAGCATTTATCCTTTGCCAAGACAATCCATCCACTTGACAGGTGTGGCAAGAGGCTGATCAAGAGGCTGATTAAACAGCAGGATCATTACACAGGTGCAACTTGTGCTGGGGACAATAAAAGGCCACTCTAAAAATGTGGAGTTTTGTCACACATCACAATGCCACAGATTTCTGAAGTTCTGAGGGAGTGTGCAATTGGCATGCTGACTGCAGGAATGTCCACCAGAGCTGTTGCCAGTTAATTGAATGTACATTTCTCTACCATAAGCCACCTGCAACGTCGTTTTAGAGAATTTGGCAGTACATCCAACCGGTCTCACAACCGCAGACCATGTGTAACCACGCCAGTCCAGGACCTCCACATCCGGCTTCTTCACCTGCGGGATGGTCTGAGACCAGCCACCTGGACAGCTGATGAAACTGTGGGTTTGCACAACCGAGTAATTTCTGCACAAACTGTCAGAAACCGTCTCAGGGATGCTCACCTGCGTGCTCGTCGTCCTCACCAGGGTCTTGACCTGACTGCAGTTTGGCGTCGTAACCGACTTCAGTGGACAAATGCTCACCTTTGATGGCCACTGGCACACCGTAGAAGTGTGTTCTTCACAGATGAATCCGGGGTTCAACTGAACTAGGCAGATGGCAGGCAGGTTGTATGACGTGGTGTGGGCGAGCGGTTTGCTGATGTCAACCAGGGTTGAACGGCGGGAACCCAGTTACCGAGATTTACTGAGATATACCACCCAAAACCACCACCTTATCCTGGATAAATAACTGAGATATATTTTAATTCAGACCCATAACCATTCAGATGGTGGTAGACTATAGCAGTTATTAATTCAGACCCATAACCATTCAGATGGTGGTAGACTATAGCAGTTATTAATTCAGACCCATAACCATTCAGATGGTGGTAGACTATAACAGTTATTAATTCAGACCCATAACCATTCAGATGGTGGTAGACTATAGTAGTTATTAATTCAGACCCATTCAGATGGTGGTAGACTATAGCAGTTATTAATTCAGACCCATTCAGATGGTGGTAGACTATAGCAGTTATTAATTCAGACTCATTCAGATGGTGGTAGACTATAGCAGTTATTAATTCAGACCCATAACCATTCAGATGGTGGTAGACTATAGCAGTTATTAATTCAGACCCATAACCATTCAGATGGTGGTAGACTATAGCAGTTATTAATTCAGACCCATTCAGATGGTGGTAGACTATAGCAGTTATTAATTCAGACCCATTCAGATGGTGGTAGACTATAGCAGTTATTAATTCAGACCCATAACCATTCAGATGGTGGTAGACTATAACAGTTATTAATTCAGACCCATTCAGATGGTGGTAGACTATAGCAGTTATTAATTCAGACCCATTCAGATGGTGGTAGACTATAGCAGTTATTAATTCAGACCCATAACCATTCAGATGGTGGTAGACTATAGCAGTTATTAATTCAGACCCATTCAGATGGTGGTAGACTATAACAGTTATTAATTCAGACCCATAACCATTCAGATGGTGGTAGACTATAGCAGTTATTAATTCAGACCCATAACCATTCAGATGGTGGTAGACTATAGCAGTTATTAATTCAGACCCATAACCATTCAGATATTGGTAGACTATAACAGTTATTAATTCAGACCCATTCAGATGGTGGTAGACTATAGCAGTTATTAATTCAGACCCATAACCATTCAGATGGTGGTAGACTATAGCAGTTATTTATTCAGACCCATAACCATTCAGATGGTGGTAGACTATAGCAGTTATTAATTCAGACCCATAACCATTCAGATGGTGGTAGACTATAACAGTTATTAATTCAGACCCATAACCATTCAGATGGTGGTAGACTATAACAGTTATTAATTCAGACCCATAACCATTCAGATGGTGGTAGACTATAGCAGTTATTAATTCAGACCCATTCAGATGGTGGTAGACTATAGCAGTTATTAATTCAGACCCATTCAGATGGTGGTAGACTATAGCAGTTATTAATTCAGACCCATTCAGATGGTGGTAGACTATAGCAGTTATTAATTCAGACCCATTCAGATGGTGGTAGACTATAACAGTTATTAATTCAGACCCATAACCATTCAGATGGTGGTAGACTATAGCAGTTATTAATTCAGACCCATTCAGATGGTGGTAGACTATAACAGTTATTAATTCAGACCCATAACCATTCAGATGGTGGTAGACTATAACAGTTATTAATTCAGACCCATTCAAATGGTGGTAGACTATAGCAGTTATTAATTCAGACCCATTCAGATGGTGGTAGACTATAGCAGTAATTAATTCAGACCCATTCAGATGGTGGTAGACTATAACAGTTATTAATTCAGACCCATAACCATTCAGATGGTGGTAGACTATAACAGTTATTAATTCAGACCCATTCAGATGGTGGTAGACTATAACAGTTATTAATTCAGACCCATAACCATTCAGATGGTGGTAGACTATAGCAGTTATTAATTCAGACCCATAACCATTCAGATGGTGGTAGACTATAGCAGTTATTAATTCAGACCCATACCCATTCAGATGGTGGTAGACTATAGCAGTTATTAATTCAGACCCATTCAGATGGTGGTAGACTATAGCAGTTATTAATTCAGACCCATAACCATTCAGATGGTGGTAGACTATAGCAGTTATTAATTCAGACCCATAACCATTCAGATGGTGGTAGACTATAGCAGTTATTAATTCAGACCCATTCAGATGGTGGTAGACTATAACAGTTATTAATTCAGACCCATAACCATTCAGATGGTGGTAGACTATAGCAGTTATTAATTCAGACCCATTCAGATGGTGGTAGACTATAGCAGTTATTAATTCAGACCCATTCAGATGGTGGTAGACTATAACAGTTATTAATTCAGACCCATTCAGATGGTGGTAGGCTATAGCAGTTATTAATTCAGACCCATAACCATTCAGATGGTGGTAGACTATAACAGTTATTAATTCAGACCCATTCAGATGGTGGTAGACTATAGCAGTTATTAATTCAGACCCATTCAGATGGTGGTAGACTATAGCAGTTATTAATTCAGACCCATAACCATTCAGATGGTGGTAGACTATAGCAGTTATTAATTCAGACCCATTCAGATGGTGGTAGACTATAGCAGTTATTAATTCAGACCCATTCAGATGGTGGTAGACTATAGCAGTTATTAATTCAGACCCATAACCATTCAGATGGTGGTAGACTATAGCAGTTATTAATTCAGACCCATTCAGATTATTAATTAATCCAATCTTCACGAAGAGAAGTGAAAGCTTCTGCATCTTTTTTTATTAATTTATTTAACCTTTATTTAACCAGGTAGGCCAGTTGAGCCTATTTAACCAGGTAGGCCAGTTGAGCCTATTTAACCAGGTAGGCCAGTTAAGAACAAGTTCTCATTTACAATTGCGACCTGGCCAAGATAAAGCAAAGCAGTTCGACACAAACAACAACACAGAGTTACACATGGAGTAAAACAAACATACAATCAATAATACTGTAGAAAAATAAGTCTATAAACAATGTGAGCAAGTGAGGTGAGATAAGGGAGGTAAAGGCAAAAAAGGCCATGGTGGCGAAGTAAATACAATATAGCAAGTAAAACACTGGAATGGTTAATTTGCAGTGGATGAATGTACAAAGTAGAAATAGAAATAATGGGGTGCAAAGGAGCAAAATAAATAAATAAATAAATACAGTAGGGGAAGAGGTAGTTGTTTGGGCTAAATTATAGATGGGCTATGTACAGGTGCAGTAATCTGTGAGCTGCTCTGATAGCTGGTGCTTAAAGCTAGTGAGGGAGATAAGTGTTTCCAGTTTCAGAGATTTTTGTAGTTCGTTCCAGTCACTGGCAGCAGAGAACTGGAAGGAGAGGCGGCCAAAGGAAGAATTGGTTTTGGGGGTGACCAGAGAGATATACCTGCTGGAGCGCATGCTACAGGTGGGTGGTGCTATGGTGACCAGCGAGCTGAGATAAGGGGGGACTTTACCTAGCAGGGTCTTGTAGATGACCTGGAGCCAGTGGGTTTGGCGACGAGTATGAAGCGAGGGCCAGCCAACGAGAGCGTACAGGTCGCAGTGGTGGGTGGTACATGGGGCCTTGGTGACAAAACGGATGGCACTGTGATAGACTGCATCCAATCTGGTGAGTAGAGTGTTGGAGGCTATTTTGTAAATGACATCGCCGAAGTCGAGGATCGGCAGGATGGTCAGTTTTACGAGGGTAAGTTTGGCATCATGAGTGAAGGAGGCTTTGTTGCGAAATAGGAAGCCGATTCTAGATTTATCTTTGGATTGGAGATGTTTGATGTGAGTCTGGAAGGAGAGTTTATAGTCTAACCAGAAACTTAGGTATTTGTAGTTGTCCACATATTCTAAGTCAGAACCGTCCATAGTAGTGATGCTGGACGGGCGGGCAGGTGCAGGCAGCGATCGGTTGAATAGCATGCATTTAGTTTTACTTGTATTTAAGAGCAGTTGGAGGCCACGGAAGGAGAGTTGTATGGCATTGAAGCTCGTCTGGAGGTTAGTTAACACAATGTCTAAAGAAGGGCCAGAAGTATACAGAATGGTGTTGTCTGCGTAGAGGTGGATCAGAGAGTTTTACCAGCAGCAAGAGCGACATCATTGATGTATACAGAGAAGAGAGTCGGCCCAAGAATTGAACCCTGTTGCACCCCCATAGAGACTGCCAGAGGCCCGGACAAGAGGCCCTCCGATTTGACACACTGAACTCTATCAGAGAAGTAGTTGGTGAACCAGGCGAGGCAATCATTTGAGAAACCAAGGCTATCGAGTCTGCCGATGAGGATGTGGTGATTGACAGAGTCGAAACCCTTGCCAGGTCAATGAATACGGCTGCACAGTATTGTTTCTTATCGATGGCGGTTAAGATATCGTTTAGGACCTTGAGCGTGGCTGAGGTGCATCCATGACCAGCTCTGAAATCAGATTGCATAGCGGAGAAGGTATGGTGGGATTCGAAATGGTCGGTAATCTGTTTGTTGACTTGGCCTTCGAAGACCTTAGAAAGGCAGGGTAGGATAGATATAGGTCTGTAGCAGTTTGGGTCAAGAGTGTCCCCCCCTTTGAAGAGGGGGATGAACGTAGCTGCTTTCCAATCTTTGGGATGACATGAAAGAGAGGAACAGGCTAGTAATAGGGGTGGCAACAATTTGCAAAAATTTCGGCAGATAGTTTTAGAAAGAAAGGGTCCAGATTGCAGCTGGGAGGAGGTGTTCTTATTCTCCCTGGGCTTTTTCAGTGTCCCAGAACTTTTTTGAGTTTGTGTTGCAGCAAGCAAATTTCTGCTTGAAAAAGCTAGCCTTGGCTTTTCTAACTGCCTGTGTATATTGGTTTCTAACTTCCCTGAAAAGTTACATATCACGGGGGCTGTTCGATGCTAATGCAGAACGCCATAGGATGTTTTTCTGTTGGTTAAGGGCAGTCAGGTCAGGAGAGAACCAAGGGCTATATCTGTTCCTGGTTCTAAATTTCTTGAATGGGGCATGCTTATTTAAGATGGTGAGGAAGGCATTTAAAAAAAATAACCAGGCATCCTCTAATGACGGGATGAGGTCAATATCCTTCCAGGATACCCGGGCCAGGTCGATTAGAAAGGCCTGCTCGCTGAAGTGTTTCAGGGAGCGTTTGACAGTGATGATTGGAGGTCGTTTGACCGCTGACCCATTACGGATGCAGAAAATGAGGCAGTGATCGCTGAGATCTTGGTTGAAAACAGCAGA
This sequence comes from Salvelinus fontinalis, assembly GCF_029448725.1. Lineage (NCBI taxonomy): Eukaryota > Metazoa > Chordata > Actinopteri > Salmoniformes > Salmonidae > Salvelinus > Salvelinus fontinalis. The sequence continues at coordinate 3,391,257 of NC_074696.1, forward strand.
GGTGTATTTAGATTGCAAATTGTTTAGGATGATATTTTTTATTAAATTTTATTCATTTTTTATTTAACTTTTATTTAACCAGGGAGGGCTCATTGAGATTTAAAATCTCTTTTTCAAGAGCGTCCTGGCCAAGATAGGCAGCACCAAGTCATTACAAAAATTACAGACAGACTACATGAAAAACTACAAGTAATCTAGTAAAAACCATAGAATTCACAAGAGTATAACAAAATCAAAAACAGCAAATTAAAAACATTGACAGGTCAGGGAATCAGTCTCAAAATCCTTCATCTGTGATTTAAAAACACCAATCGGGACAAGTTTTTCCAGTTTAAAAGTATTTTGTAAGGTGTTCCAAGACGATGGCGCAGAGTACATAAAAGACCTTTTACCAAATTCAGTTCGGACATTTGGAACAGTTAGCAGGATAAAGTCCAGCGAATGAAGAGAGTACCCACCACATTTCTGAACAATAAAAATGCCCAAATAAAAAGGTAGTAAATCCAAAATGGTTTGTAAATAAAAGTATACCAGTGACTGAGCCTACGAGTGACTAGAGAAGGCCAGCCAACCCTGGTATACAACGTGCAGTGGTGCGTAAGGGTTTTGCAGTTTAAAATAAATCTCAAAGTGCGATGGTTAAGGGTGTCAATTGATCTCAAACACTGAGCGGAAGCATTCATATATAAAATATCCCCATAGTCTAGTAAAGGCATACATGTAGCTGATACTAGCCTCCTTCTGGCTTCAAAGGAAAAACAGGCCTTATTCCTAAAATAAAAACCCAATTTCAGCTTACATTTTTTTGTAAGTTGTTGAATATGCAATTTGAAAGAGAGGCCGTCATCAATTAAAATTCCAAGATATTTATATGAGGTTACAACCTCAATCTCCTTGCCCTGACAGGTAGTAATAGGTGAAAGGTTCAGAGGTCTATTTCTTGCATTAGAAAACACCATTAGTTTAGTTTTGTCAGTATTGAGGATAAGCTTCAATTGACACAAGGTATGTTTAACAGTATAAAAAGCAGTTTGCAAGTTCTGGAAAGCTTTTGTAAGAGACGAGGCACAACAGTAAATAACAGTATCATCAGCATTAAAAATTAAGTTGTGCATTTTGGACATTTTTGTCTAAATCATTTATATAAATAGTGAATAAGAGAGGACCAAGTACAGAGCCTTGGGGCACACCATTAAGGACAGACAATTTAACAAGCATAAGCCCATCAAATTGAGTGCACTGAGTTCTATCAGACAGATAGTTAGCAAACCATGCAACTGCATTCTCCGAAAGATCTACACTCAACAATCTCTGCCTTGGTATAGCATGATCAACTGTATCAAAAGCCTTAGAGAGATCAATAAAAAGTGAGACACAGTGCTGTTTTTTGTCAAGGGCTTCAGTGATATCATTTAAAACCTTCATGGCTGCTGTAATTGTGCTATGCTTCTCCCCGAAGCCCGATTGGTACATTGATAAAATAGAGTTAGTAAATAAAAACAAAAAAACTATAAAAACTATTTTAGCTGTTCACTTACAAGGGTTTCAAGTATTTTCACCAGGGGTGACAGCTTTGAGATTGGCCTATAATTATTTAAAAGAGTTGGATCTCCCCCTTTTAAAAGTGGTAGGACAAATGCTGATTTCCAGATCTTTGGAATTTCATTACATTCCAGAGTTAGATTGAACAGATATGTAAGTGGTTCAGCTATGAAATCAGCTGAGGGTAGCTGTGATATCTATGAGGGAGCCCATGTTTACGGCTTTGGGGTGGTACCTGGTAGGTTCATTGATAATTTGTGTGAGATTGAGGGCATCAAGCTTAGATTGTAGGATAGCTGGGGTGTTAAGCATGTCCCAGCAGCACGAGCTCTGAGGATAGATAATCAGTTCACATATGGTGTCCAGAGCACAGCAGGGGTAGAGGTCTATATCTAATTCTAGTCCTATATTATTCAAGGATGTCATTAGAAAAATGAAGATAAGGACAACGAAACGCGTTTCATTTAACTGTTGAAAGCGAGGAAGGAATGAAGCAACAATAGAGAAAGAAGGAGGAGGTTAACAGGCTATTAACAAATATTATGAAAGGTATATACAGTTTAAATCAGAAGTTAACATACATTTTAGCCAAATACATTTAAACTCAGTTTTTCACAATTCCTGACATTTAATCCCAGTAAAAATTCCCTGTTTTAGGTCAGTTAGGATCACCACTTACTTTAAGAATGTGAAATGTCAAAATAATAGTAGAGAGAATGATTTATTTCAGCTTTTATTTATTTCATCACATTCCCAGTAGGTCAGAAGTTTACATACACTCAATTAGTATTTGGTAACATTGCCTTTACATTGTTTAACTTGGGTCAAACGTTACGGGTAGCCTTCCACAAGCTTCCCACAGTAAGTTGGGTGAATTTTGGCCCATTCCTCCTGACAGAGCTGTTGTAACTGAGTCAGCTTTGTAGGCCTCCTTGCTCGCACACGCTTTTTCAGTTCTGCCCACAAATGTCCTATGGGATTGAGGTCAGAGCTTTGTGATGGCCCCTCCAATACCTTGACTTTGTTGTCCTTAAGCCATTTTGCCACAACTTTGGAAGTATGCTTGGGGTCATTGTCCATTTGGAAGACCCATTTGCAACCAAGCTTTAACTTCCTGAATGATGTCTTGAGATGTTGCTTCAATATATCCACATCATTTTCGTGCCTCATGATGCCATCTATTTTGTGAAGTGCACCAGTCCCTCCTGCAGCAAAGCACCCCCACAACATGATGCTGCCACCCCCGTGCTTCACAGTTGGGATGGTGTTCTTCGGCTTGCAAGCATCCCCCTTTTTCCTCCAAACATAACGATGGTCATTATGGCCAAACAGTTCTATTTTTGTTTCATCAGACCAGAGGACATTTCTCCAAAAAGTACGATCTTTGTCTCCATGTGCAGTTGCAAACCGTAGTCTGGCTTTTTTATGGTGGTTTTGGAGCAGTGGCTTCTTCTTTGCTGAGCGGCTTTTCAGGTTGTGTCGATATAGGACTCGTTTTACTGTGGATATAGATACTTTTGTACCTGTTTCCTCCAGCATCTTCACAAGGTCCTTTGCTGTTGTTCTGGGATTGATTTGCACTTTTCGCACCAAAGTACGTTCATCTCTAGGAGACAGAACGCATCTCCTTCCTGAGCGGTATGACGGTTGCGTGGACCATGGTGTTTATACTTGTGTACTATTGTTTGTACCGATGAACGTGGTACCTTCAGGCATTTGGAAATTGCTCCCAATGATGAACCAGACTTGTGGAGGTCCACAATTCTTTTTCCTGAAGTCTTGGCTAATTTCTTTTGATTTTCCCATGATGTCAAGCAAAGAGGCATTGAGTTTGAAGGTAGGCCTTGAAATACATCCACAGGTACACCTCCAATTGACTCAAATTATGTCAATTAGCCTATTAGAAGAGGAGGGGGGGTAGGAGGTTAGGGTTAGGGGGTAGTGTTTAGGGGGTTAGGGTTAAGGGGTTAGGGGGTAGGGGGCTGATTGAGTCCTTGATGATATCGGTGAATGTGTTTCAGAAGAGGCTGTGAACGAGGTGAAGCGCCAGGCCATGTCAGAGCTCCAGAAGGCGGTTTCAGAGGCGGAGAGGAAGGCCCATCAGATGATCAGCTCGGAACGGTCCAAGATGGAGCGTACGGTGGCAGAGGCCAAGAGACAGGCAGCGGAGGACGCACTGACTGTCATCAACCAGCAGGAGGACTCCAGCGAGGTAGGACACATTTTATTGATCGACTATGTACTCGAATGTATTATTGATCTATGTTCCAGAATGTATTTATTATAGATGTATTATACCAGAATGTATTTATTATACCAGAATGTATTTATTATAGATGTATTATACCAGAATGTATCTATTATAGATGTATTATACCAGAATGTATTTATGATAGATGTATTATACCAGAAGGTATTTATTATACCAGAATGTATTTATTATACCAGAATGTATTTATTATAGATGTATTATACCAGCATGTATTTATTATAGATGTATTATACCAGAAGGTATTTATTATACCAGAATGTATTTATTATACCAGAATGTATTTATGATAGATGTATTATACCAGAATGTATTTATTATACCAGAATGTATCTATTATAGATGTATTATACCAGAATGTATTTATGATAGATGTATTATACCAGAAGGTATTTATTATACCAGAATGTATTTATTATACCAGAATGTATTTATTATAGATGTATTATACCAGAATGTATTTATTATAGATGTATTATACCAGAAGGTATTTATTATACCAGAATGTATTTATTATAGATGTATTATACCAGAATGTATTTATTATACCAGAATGTATTTATTATAGATGTATTATACCAGAATGTATCTATTATAGATGTATTATACCAGAATCTATTTATTATAGATGTATTATACCAGAATGTATTTATTATAGATGTATTATACCAGAATGTATTTATTATAGATGTATTATACCAGAATGTATTTATTATAGATGTATTATACCAGAATGTATTTATTATAGATGTATTATACCAGAATGTATTTATTATACCAGAATGTATTTATTATAGATGTATTATACCAGAATGTATTTATTATACCAGAATGTATTTATTATAGATGTATTATACCAGAATGTATTTATTATAGATGTATTATACCAGAATTTATTTATTATAGATGTATTATACCACAGTGTATTTAGTATACCAGAATGTATTTATTATAGATGTATTATACCAGAATGTATTCATTATAGATGTATTATACCAGCATTTATTTATTATAGATGTATTATACCAGAATGTATTTATTATACCAGAATGTATTTATTATAGATGTATTATACCAGAATGTATTTATTATAGATGTATTATACCAGAATGTATTTATTATACCAGAATGTATTTATTATAGATGTATTATACCAGAATGTATTTATTATAGATGTATTATAACAGAATGTATTTATTATACCAGAATGTATTTATTATAGATGTATTATACCAGAATGTATTTATTATACCAGAATGTATTTATTATAGATGTATTATACCAGAATGTATTTATTATAGATGTATTATACCAGAATGTATTTATTATACCAGAATGTATTTATTATAGATGTATTATACCAGAATGTATTTATTATAGATGTATTATACCAGAATGTATTTATTATACCAGAATGTATTTATTATAGATGTATTATACCACAGTGTATTTATTATAGATGTATTATACCAGAATGTATTTATTATAGATGTATTATACCAGAATGTATTTATTATAGATCTATTATACCAGAATGTATTTATTATAGATGTATTATACCAGCATTTATTTATTATAGATGTATTATACCACAGTGTATTTATTATACCAGAATGTATTTATTATAGATGTATTATACCAGAATGTATTTATTATACCAGAATGTATTTATTATAGATGTATTATACCACAGTGTATTTATTATACCAGAATTTATTTATTATAGATGTATTATACCACAGTGTATTTATTATACCAGAATGTATTTATTATAGATGTATTATACCAGAATGTATTTATTATACCAGAATGTATTTATTATAGATGTATTATACCAGAATGTATTTATTATACCAGAATGTATTTATTATAGATGTATTATACCAGAATGTATTTATGATAGAAGTATTATACCAGAATGTATTTATTATACCAGAATGTATTTATTATAGATGTATTATACCAGAATGTATTCATTATAGATGTATTATACCAGCATTTATTTATTATAGACGTATTATACCACAGTGTATTTATTATAGATGTATTATACCAGAATGTATTTATTATAGATGTATTATACCAGAATGTATTTATTATACCAGAATGTATTTATTATAGATGTATTATACCAGAATGTATTTATTATACCAGAATGTATTTATTATAGATGTATTATACCAGAATGTATTTATTATAGATGTATTATACCACAGTGTATTTATTATACCAGAATGTATTTATTATAGATGTATTATACCAGAATGTATTTATTATAGATGTATTATACCAGAATGTATTTATTATAGATGTATTATACCAGAATGTATTTATTATAGATGTATTATACCAGAATGTATTTATTATTGATCTGTTATGTACCAGAATGTATTTATTATTGATTTATTAGTCACATTTATGTTTATTTAACCAGTCAGTTAGAAATAAATGTATATTTACATTGATGACCTGGCAGATTGGACACACCTCACTAAGAGGTTCCATTCACACTGTGGCTTATAGATTCCATATAAAGTGTCCAACTCTAGCCTAGTGCTGTGAGCAACATGATGTTCTTTCTATACAGGATTGTAGTTCATCTATCTAATACCACAGTGTAAACAAAGGAGAGATATTGAATGTAGTCTATTCCTCTGTATTCATAATCTCAAGATATTCTCCCTCTAATCGGAGGATTACCCTTCTGAAAGGAGAGGACACATAAATATATAAATATCCTCATGAAAAATCAAGGTGTTTTGAAAATTGCCTGTCTGATCTGATTATCATATTAGTGGTAATATCTTTGGAAGATTTCATATCTCCAAATAAGGGAAGGTTTTACCTTCTGAATGCAGGTGAGGATCTTCTGGAGGTGAGGCTCATTAAACACGAAACAGGATATAGCCTACATCAGTTCCAAGAGGAGACACTAAACAGGATATAGCCTACATCAGTTCCAAGAGGAAACAGGATATAGCCTACATCAGTTCCAAGAGGAAACAGGATATAGCCTACATCAGTTCCAAGAGGAGACACTAAACAGGATATAGCCTACATCAGTTCCAAGAGGAAACAGGATATAGCCTACATCAGTTCCAAGAGGAGACACTAAACAGGACATAGCCTACATCAGTTCCAAGAGGAGACACTAAACAGGATATAGCCTACATTAGTTCCAAGAGGAGACACTAAACAGGACATAGCCTACATCAGTTCCAAGAGGAAACAGGATATAGCCTACATCAGTTCCAAGAGGAAACACTAAACAGGATATAGCCTACATCAGTTCCAAGAGGAAACAGGATATAGCCTACATCAGTTCCAAGAGGAAACAGGATATAGCCTACATCAGTTCCAAGAGGAAACAGGATATAGCCTACATCAGTTCCAAGAGGAGACACTAAACAGGATATAGCCTCATCAGTTCCAAGAGGAAACAGGATATAGCCTACATCAGTTCCAAGAGGAGACACTAAACAGGATATAGCCTACATCAGTTCCAAGAGGAAACACTAAACAGGATATAGCCTACATTAGTTCCAAGAGGAAACAGGATATAGCCTACATCAGTTCCAAGAGGAAACAGGATATAGCCTACATCAGTTCCAAGAGGAAACACTAAACAGGACATAGCCTACATCAGTTCCAAGAGGAGACACTAAACAGGATATAGCCTACATTAGTTCCAAGAGGAAACAGGATATAGCCTACATCAGTTCCAAGAGGAGACACTAAACAGGATATAGCCTACATCAGTTCCAAGAGGAGACACTAAACAGGATATAGCCTACATCAGTTCCAAGAGGAAACAGGATATAGCCTACATCAGTTCCAAGATGAGACACGAAACAGGATATAGCCTACATCAGTTCCAAGAGGAGACACTAAACAGGATATAGCCTACATCAGTTCCAAGAGGAGACACTAAACAGGATATAGCCTACATCAGTTCCAAGAGGAGACACTAAACAGGATATAGCCTACATCAGTTCCAAGAGGAAACAGGATATAGCCTACATCAGTTCCAAGAGGAAACAGGATATAGCCTACATCAGTTCCAAGAGGAGACACTAAACAGGATATAGCCTACATCAGTTCCAAGAGGAAACAGGATATAGCCTACATCAGTTCCAAGAGGAGACACTAAACAGGATATAGCCTACATCAGTTCCAAGAGGAGACAGGATATAGCCTACATCAGTTCCAAGAGGAAACAGGATATAGCCTACATCAGTTCCAAGAGGAAACAGGATATAGCCTACATCAGTTCCAAGAGGGGACACTAAACAGGATATAGCCTACATTAGTTCCAAGAGGAAACAGGATATAGCCTACATTAGTTCCAAGAGGAAACAGGATATAGCCTACATCAGTTCCAAGAGGAGACACTAAACAGGACATAGCCTACATCAGTTCCAAGAGGAAACAGGATATAGCCTACATCAGTTCCAAGAGGAGACACTAAACAGGATATAGCCTACATCAGTTCCAAGAGGAAACAGGATATAGCCTACATCAGTTCCAAGAGGAAACAGGATATAGCCTACATTAGTTCCAAGAGGAAACACTAAACAGGATATAGCCTACATCAGTTCCAAGATGAGACACGAAACAGGATATAGCCTACATCAGTTCCAAGAGGAGACAGGATATAGCCTACATCAGTTCCAAGAGGAGACAGGATATAGCCTACATCAGTTCCAAGAGGAGACACTAAACAGGACATAGCCTACATCAGTTCCAAGAGGAAACACTAAACAGGATATAGCCTACATCAGTTCCAAGAGGAGACACTAAACAGGATATAGCCTACATTAGTTCCAAGAGGAGACACTAAACAGGATATAGCCTACATCAGTTCCAAGAGGAAACAGGATATAGCCTACATCAGTTCCAAGATGAGACACGAAACAGGATATAGCCTACATCAGTTCCAAGAGGAAACAGGATATAGCCTACATCAGTTCCAAGAGGAGACACTAAACAGGATATAGCCTACATCAGTTCCAAGAGGAAACACTAAACAGGATATAGCCTACATCAGTTCCAAGAGGAAACAGGATATAGCCTACATCAGTTCCAAGATGAGACACGAAACAGGATATAGCCTACATCAGTTCCAAGAGGAAACAGGATATAGCCTACATCAGTTCCAAGAGGAAACACTAAACAGGATATAGCCTACATCAGTTCCAAGAGGAAACAGGATATAGCCTACATCAGTTCCAAGAGGAAACAGGATATAGCCTACATCAGTTCCAAGAGGAGACACTAAACAGGATATAGCCTACATCAGTTCCAAGAGGAAACAGGATATAGCCTACATCAGTTCCAAGAGGAAACAGGATATAGCCTACATCAGTTCCAAGAGGAAACAGGATATAGCCTACATCAGTTCCAAGAGGAAACAGGATATAGCCTACATCAGTTCCAAGAGGAAACAGGATATAGCCTACATCAGTTCCAAGAGGAAACAGGATATAGCCTACATCAGTTCCAAGAGGAAACAGGATATAGCCTACATCAGTTCCAAGAGGAGACACTAAACAGGATATAGCCTACATCAGTTCCAAGAGGAAACAGGATATAGCCTACATTAGTTCCAAGAGGAGACACTAAACAGGATATAGCCTACATCAGTTCCAAGAGGAGACGGCCACACAAGAGTCTTTCGCTCTCTCTTCCCCTTTCCCCCAGATCTCTGTGTGTTTGGAAAGGTGGTACCAATTCTGCCGAGGAGGACGATGTGGAGGGACCGCTGACTTACTAATCACTATATGGGAGTCCTAAATGCAGCGTTTAATCAGTTAGCTTGGAAACCAACACTCACCGCTCAGCCCACATCTGACTCTAATTGTGTTCAGCCCTGTTTAGGAGAGATCCTTCCGGAGTACGGCTCAGTAGTTGTTTAGGAGAGATCCTTCCGGAGTACGGCTCAGTAGCTGTTTAGGAGAGATCCTTCCGGAGTACGGCTCAGTAGTTGTTTAGGAGAGATCCTTCCGGAGTACGGCTCAGTAGCTGTTTAGGAGAGATCCTTCCGGAGTACGGCTCAGTAGCTGTTTAGGAGAGATCCTTCCGGAGTACGGCTCAGTAGCTGTTTAGGAGAGATCCTTCCGGAGTACGGCTCAGTAGCTGTTTAGGAGAGATCCTTCCAGAGTACGGCTCAGTAGCTGTTTAGGAGAGATCCTTCCAGAGTACGGCTCAGTAGCTGTTTAGGAGAGATCCTTTCAGAGTACGGCTCAGTAGCTGTTTAGGAGAGATCCTTCCAGAGTACGGCTCAGTAGCTGTTTAGGAGAGAGCCTTCCCGAGTACGGCTCAGTAGCTGTTTAGGAGAGAGCCTTCCCGAGTACGGCTCAGTAGCTGTTTAGAAGAGATCCTTCCAGAGTACGGCTCAGTAGCTGTTTAGGAGAGATCCTTCCAGAGTACGGCTCAGTAGCTGTTTAGGAGAGATCCTTCCAGAGTACGGCTCAGTAGCTGTTTAGGAGAGATCCTTCCAGAGTACGGCTCAGTAGCTGTTTAGGAGAGATCCTTCCAGAGTACGGCTCAGTAGCTGTTTAGGAGAGATCCTTCCAGAGTACGGCTCAGTAGCTGTTTAGCTCTTTGGTGTCCTTAAGTCTGTTTGGATTAAACTATCTGACCTGTCACAAATGTGTCCTTATGTTTCACTCTGTGGGATGTGGTGGTGGTGTACAATAGTTCTGTTGTCGGTTACTTTCTGTTTCTCTTTGTTTTCCTATGTTTTCTTCATACACATTCATTTAAGACTCATTTGCCCACTGTGAAATCCTGTGAAGGGCAACATGTTCTTTTTTGTCCAACACTGATAAATCAGTGTTCTTATTAAAAGGTCTTTAAATAATGTTTTCCTGTTACAAAGCACACAAAGTATTACAATTATTCAAATCCCAAATCGTTCTAATTTTTTTCTCTCTCTCTCTCTCTCTCTCTCTCCCTCTCTCTCTCTCTCTCTCTCTCTCTCTCTCTCTCTCTCTCTCTCTCTCTCTCTCTCTCTATCTCTCTCTCTCTCTCTCTCTCTCTCTCTCTCTCTCTCTCTCTCTCTCTCTCTCTCTCTCTCTCTCTGTATAGAGTTGTTGGAACTGTGGGCGGAAGGCGAGCGAGACCTGCAGTGGCTGCAACACAGCGCGCTACTGCGGCTCCTTCTGCCAGCACAAGGACTGGGAGAAACACCACCACATGTGTGGCCAGACCCTCCAGGCATCCAAAGCAGCCCAGCAACAGGGTCAGGGTACAGAGACCTGCGTTCCCATCAGCTCCTCCACTACGCCCTCTAGTGGAGGAGGCAGCCCAGCCGGAACTCCGCCCATCGCCACACCCCGCTCCGGCACCCCAGGAACCCCATCTACGCTGGAAACCACGCCACACTAAACCGGGGAGCCACCCGGGGAGCCGTGGGAAACTCCCAGTAGCACAACATGACTGGCTCACTTGATGCTAAATGCTAAAGGCGCTAACGCTACAACGAGAGATGTAGATTTATCTTGGATTAGTGGAGGTTCCACACAACACAGGAGGTTTATACATGTAGATCAGTCACATTGACTTGCCATGATTAACAAAGAACACACAAAAAAAGGTTATTTGTTTTAATTATTATTGTTATTGTTATTGTTACCAATGCCCTTATTGTTATTATTGTTATTAGCGTCCGTTTGTTGTTGTTGTTGTTTATTGCTATTCTTTCATTCCTTTTTTTCATGTAAATATGAAGATAGAAAGTGAGTGGATAACAGCAGTGACACTCCGCACAAATACATCTGACAACCCCTTGTGTTGAGTTGTGTTTTATAAATGTTGTTTTCCTCTATTACCTGGGATATATGATAGAAAAAGCAGTTGACCTCATTAAGACACAACATACCAATGGAATATTACCACAACACAAACACTGTGGAAAAAGCTGAAGCCAACTCTCTTGCTGACAGACAGACAGACAGACAGACAGACAGACAGACAGACAGACAGACAGACAGACAGACAGACAGACAGACAGACAGACAGACAGTATCCGTGGGTTAATAAAGCAGCAAGGTGCAGATGTGGATCAGACTGTAAAGGAACCACAGCTGTTCCTCTTGACTAGTATTAATATCCAGGTCAGTGGACTGACTAACACAAAGATGTCTCCCTCCCTGAGGGATGGAGGGATGGAAAAGCAAGGAACCAATAGAATAACCAAAAGAACAAATAACCAACCCTGGATACCAAGATATAACTAATACCTGACCCGTGGATACTAAGATATAATTAATAGCTGACCCCTGGATACCATGATATAACTAATACCTGACCCCTGGATACCATGATATAACTAATACCTGACCCCTGGATACCATGATATAACTAATACCTGACCCCTGGATACCATGATATAACTAATACCTGACCCCTGGATACCAAGATATAACATGATATAACTAATACCTGACCCCTGGATACCATGATATAACTAATACCTGACCCCTGGATACCATGATATAACTAATACCTGACCCCTGGATACCAAGATATAACTAATACCTGACCCCTGGATACCATGATATAACTAATACCTGACCCCTGGATAACATGATATAACTAAAACCTGACCCCTGGATACCATGATATAACTAATACCTGACCCCTGGATACCATGATATAACTAATACCTGACCCCTGGATACCATGATATAACTAATACCTGACCCCTGGATACCATGATATAACTAATACCTGACCCCTGGATACCATGATATAACTAATACCTGACCCCTGGATACCATGATATAACTAATACCTGACCCCTGGATACCAAGATATAACATGATATAACTAATACCTGACCCCTGGATACCATGATATAACTAATACCTGACCCCTGGATAACATGATATAACTAAAACCTGACCCCTGGATACCATGATATAACTAATACCTGACCCCTGGATACCATGATATAACTAATACCTGACCCCTGGATACCATGATATAACTAATACCTGACCCCTGGATACCATGATATAACTAATACCTGACCCCTGGATACCATGATATAACTAATACCTGACCCCTGGATACCATGATATAACTAATACCTGACCCCTGGATACCATGATATAACTAATACCTGACCCCTGGATACCATGATATAACTAATACCTGACCCCTGGATACCATGATATAACTAATACCTGACCCCTGGATACCATGATATAACTAATACCTGACCCCTGGATACCATGATATAACTAATACCTGACCCCTGGATACCATGATATAACTACTACCTGACCCCTGGATACCAAGATATAACATGATATAACTAATACCTGACCCCTGGATACCATGATATAACTAATACCTGACCCCTGGATACCATGATATAACTAATACCTGACCCCTGGATAACATGATATAACTAAAACCTGACCCCTGGATACCATGATATAACTAATACCTGACCCCTGGATACCATGATATAACTAATACCTGACCCCTGGATACCATGATATAACTAATACCTGACTCCTGGATACCATGATATAACTAATACCTGACCCCTGGATACCATGATATAACTAATACCTGACCCCTGGATACCATGATATAACTAATACCTGACCCCTGGATACCATGATATAACTAATACCTGACCCCTGGATACCATGATATAACTAATACCTGACCCCTGGATACCATGATATAACTAATACCTGACCCCTGGATACCAAGATATAACATGATATAACTAATACCTGACCCCTGGATACCAAGATATAACTAATACCTGACCCCTGGATACCATGATATAACTAATACCTGACCCCTGGATACCATGATATAACTAAAACCTGACCCCTGGATACCAAGATATAACTAATACCTGACCCCTGGATACCATGATATAACTAATACCTGACCCCTGGATACCATGATATAACTAATACCTGACCCCTGGATACCATGATATAACTAATACCTGACCCCTGGATACCATGATATAACTAAAACCTGACCCCTGGATACCATGATATAACTAATACCTGACACCTGGATACCAAGATATAACTAATACCTGACCCCTGGATACCAAGATATAACTAAAACCTGACCCCTGGATACCATGATATAACTAAAACCTGACCCCTGGATACCATGATATAACTAATACCTGACACCTGGATACCAAGATATAACTAATACCTGACCCCTGGATACCAAGATATAACTAAAACCTGACCCCTGGATACCATGATATAACTAATACCTGACCCCTGGATACCATGATATAACTAATACCTGACCCCTGGATACCATGATATAACTAATACCTGACACCTGGATACCATGATATAACTAATACCTGACCCCTGGATAACATGATATAACTAATACCTGACCCCTGGATACCATGATATAACTAATACCTGACCCCTGGATACCAAGATATAACTAATACCTGACCACTGGATACCATGATATAACATGATATAACTAATACCTGACCCCTGGATACCAAGATATAACTATGACCTGACCACTGGATACCATGATATAACATGATATAACTAATACCTGACCCCTGGATACCAAGATATAACTATGACCTGACCACTGGATACCATGATATAACATGATATAACTAATACCTGACCCCTGGATACCATGATATAACTAATACCTGACCCCTGGATACCAAGATATAACATGATATAACTAATACCTGACCCCTGGATACCAAGATATAACTAATACCTGACCCCTGGATACCAAGATATAACTAATACCTGACCCCTGGATACCAAGATATAACTAATACCTGACCCCTGGATACCAAGATATAACTAATACCTGACCCCTGGATACCAAGATATAACTAATACCTGACCCCTGGATACCAAGATATAACTATGACCTGACCACAGTACATGGAAAGAAGGACTCTGTCTGAAGTACGTTACACCTGCACTTCCTATCTCTCTGTTCCAAACCAGGAAGTGAACAGAATGTGAGGTCATTAACCTGCGCCGGAGCTCATCAGCATGACAACCGCCGGCAAACAAAGGGCTGAAGAGATTACCTATGAATCAGTGAGAGAAAACAGTTGTACACTCTGAACTCTACTCTCTGTCCTGCCCAACTCCATCTCCTCTGAATCAACTCTACTCTCTGCCCTGCCCAACTCCATCTCCTCTGAACTCTACTCTCTGCCCTGTCCAACTCCATCTCCTCTGAACTCTACTCTCTGCCCTGTCCAACTCCATCTACTCTGAACTCTACTCTCTTTCCCTGTCCTGCCCAACTCCATCTCCTCTGAACTCTACTCTCTTTCCTGCCCAAATCCTCCATCTCCTCTGAACTCTACTCTCTGCCCTGTCCAACTCCATCTCCTCTGAACTCTACTCTCTGTCCTGCCCTGCCCAACTCCATCTCCTCTGAATCAACTCTACTCTCTGTCCTGCCCTGCCCAAGTCCATCTCCTCTGAACTCTACTCTCTGCCCTGTCCAACTCCATCTCCTCTGAACTCAACTCTACTCTCTTTCCCTGTCCTGCCCAACTCCATCTCCTCTGAACTCAACTCTCTGTCCTGCCCAACTCCATCTCCTCTGAACTCAACTCTCTGCCCTGCCCAACTCCATCTACTCTGAACTCTACTCTCTGCCCTGTCCAACTCCATCTCCTCTGAACTCAACTCTACTCTCTTTCCCTGTCCTGCCCAACTCCATCTCCTCTGAACTCTACTCTCTGTCCTGCCCTGCCCAACTCCATCTCCTCTGAACTCAACTCTACTCTCTTTCCTGCCCTGCCCAAGTCCATCTCCTCTGAACTCTACTCTCTGCCCTGCCCAACTCCATCTACTCTGAACTCTACTCTCTTTCCTGCCCTGCCCAAGTCCATCTACTCTGAACTCAACTCTCTGTCCTGCCCAACTCCATCTCCTCTGAACTCTACTCTCTGCCCTGCCCAACTCCATCTACTCTGAACTCAACTCTACTCTCTTTCCTGTCCTGCCCAACTCCATCTACTCTGAACTCTACTCTCTGTCCTGCCCAACTCCATCTCCTCTGAACTCAACTCTCTGTCCTGCCCAACTCCATCTCCTCTGAACTCAACTCTCTGTCCTGCCCAACTCCATCTACTCTGAACTCAACTCTCTGTCCTGCCCAACTCCATCTACTCTGAACTCTACTCTCTGTCCTGCCCTGCCCAACTCCATCTCCTCCGAACTCTACTCTACTCTCTTTCCTGCCCTGCCCAAGTCCATCTCCTCTGAACTCTACTCTCTGCCCTGCCCAACTCCATCTACTCTGAACTCAACTCTACTCTCTTTCCTGTCCTGCCCAACTCCATCTACTCTGAACTCTACTCTCTGTCCTGCCCAACTCCATCTCCTCTGAACTCAACTCTCTGTCCTGCCCAACTCCATCTACTCTGAACTCAACTCTCTGTCCTGCCCAACTCCATCTCCTCTGAACTCAACTCACTGTCCTGCCCAACTCCATCTCCTCTGAACTCAACTCACTGTCCTGCCCAACTCCATCTCCTCTGAACTCAACTCTCTGTCCTGCCCTGCCCAACTCCATCTCCTCTGAACTCTACTCTACTCTCTTTCCTGCCCTGCCCAAGTCCATCTACTCTGAACTCTACTCTCTGTCCTGCCCAACTCCATCTCCTCTGAACTCAACTCTCTGTCCTGCCCAACTCCATCTCCTCTGAACTCAACTCTCTGTCCTGCCCAACTCCATCTCCTCTGAACTCAACTCTCTGTCCTGCCCAACTTCATCTCCTCTGAACTCTACTCTCTGCCCTGCCCAACTCCATCTACTCTGAACTCTACTCTCTGCCCTGTCCAACTCCATCTACTCTGAATCAACTCTACTCTCTTTCCCTGTCCTGCCCAACTCCATCTCCTCTGAACTCTACTCTACTCTCTGTCCTGCCCAAGTCCATCTCCTCTGAACTCAACTCTCTGTCCTGCCCAACTCCATCTACTCTGAACTCAACTCTACTCTCTTTCCTGTCCTGCCCAACTCCATCTCCTCTGAACTCAACTCTCTGTCCTGCCCAACTCCATCTACTCTGAACTCAACTCTCTGTCCTGCCCAACTCCATCTACTCTGAACTCAACTCTCTGTCCTGCCCAACTCTTTCTACTCTGAACTCTACTCTCTGTCCTGCCCAACTCCATCTCCTCTGAACTCAACTCTCTGTCCTGCCCAACTCCATCTCCTCTGAACTCTACTCTCTGTCCTGCCCAACTCCATCTCCTCTGAACTCAACTCTCTGTCCTGCCCAACTCCATCTCCTCTGAACTCAACTCTCTGTCCTGCCCAACTCCATCTCCTCTGAACTCTACTCTCTGTCCTGCCCAACTCCATCTCCTCTGAACTCAACTCTCTGTCCTGCCCAACTCCATCTCCTCTGAACTCAACTCTCTGTCCTGCCCAACTCCATCTCCTCTGAACTCAACTCTCTGTCCTGCCCAACTCCATCTACTCTGAACTCAACTCTCTGTCCTGCCCAACTCCATCTACTCTGAACTCAACTCTCTGTCCTGCCCAACTCCATCTACTCTGAACTCAACTCTCTGCCCTGTCCAACTCCATCTACTCTGAACTCTACTCTCTGTCCTGCCCAACTCCATCTCCTCTGAACTCAACTCTCTGTCCTGCCCAACTCCATCTCCTCTGAACTCAACTCTCTGTCCTGCCCAACTCCATCTCCTCTGAACTCAACTCTACTCTCTCTCTGTCCTCCACTCCAGACAACTCCTACCAACATGTTTCTTGTTCTTTTTCCTTTGTATGTGTGATGGTGTTTAACACTTCTGTCCTGTACTGTCTCCAATGGTTATTTCATGTATGTTTTGGACAGTTGTGACGATGTATATTATTTTAACCAGCCACAACTTCAGTCCCCTCCCTCCCGACCCCCTTCTCTTTCTAGCAAAAGGAGAGTCAAAAGCATCATGTTTCTGAGCTGTTTCCTGTTTCCTGTGTGTACGTGTCAGTGGGTGTTACCTCCTGGTACTTTTAAAGAAGGATGTTTGTTCTAGAAGAAAAGACACAAGCGATTCTCCTCAGAGCTGCTACTCTGCTACTCTATGACTGATTCATATCTCTTGTGAGAACTAGCATGTCTCGCGGAATGCTAACCTAAATGTTTTGTACCAGGGACCTACATCAATGTATACGCACTGTCACAAAGGTTATTTTGGCATGCTTCTTTTGGCAAATGTTTTTCCAGTGTAGAGCCATATTTGACACGTTTTTTTTTCTACATATGTACTAGTTGTGCCACAGTGTATCTGTGTCTTATCTTTTCTGTAAAGCAGAGCATGTAGCTAACTAACTTATTGTTAATATCGTTTTATTACTGAACTTAAATAACAAGAGGTCATGAATAACTTTTCTTTCAATAGCCACAGACACATTACTGGACGATGTTGGTTAAGTATTTAGTTTGTTTTATTTGTTACAACAACAACAACAACAAAAAAAAAGTTTGAAAAGAACTAGAAAACTAACTTTCCAAATGCAGATGTGTAGGATTGAGCTTTAACACAGTAGAGCTGTAGGGAACAGTACTATTACTACAGAAGAATTCATCATAAACAGTGATGACAGCCAAAGACAGACACAAAAAGCTGTGTCCAAAATGGCACCCTATTCCTGACTAGTGCATGACTGGTCAAAAGTAGTGCACTATATAGGAAATAGGGTGCCATTTCAGACACAGCCAACAAAGAACCAACCAAATCCTAGATCCTGAAGATTTCTTAAAAGAGGTTCATTATGACATTACCACGGTTACTTATTGTTGTTGTGTTATTTAAGCTCCAATCAAAACCTGTTTCAGGAATGTTCTCATGAAACACATTCAACCATTTTCTGTCCAGTACTGGGTAACCAGCCCTCCTCAGGGTAGGTTGGGACAACGTTCTGTCCAGTACTGGGTAACCAGCCCTCCTCAGGGTAGGTTGGGACAACGTTCTGTCCAGTCCTGGGTAACCAGCCCTCCTCAGGGTACGTTGGGACAACGTTCTGTCCAGTACTGGGTAACCAGCCCTCCTCAGGGTACGTTGGGACAACGTTCTGTCCAGTACTGGGTAACCAGCCCTCCTCAGGGTAGGTTGGGACAACGTTCTGTCCAGTACTGGGTAACCAGCCCTCCTCAGGGTAGGTTGGGACAACGTTCTGTCCAGTACTGGGTAACCAGCCCTCCTCAGGGTAGGTTGGGACAACGTTCTGTCCAGTACTGGGTAACCAGCCCTCCTCAGGGTAGGTTGGGACAACGTTCTGTCCAGTACTGGGTAACCAGCCCTCCTCAGGGTAGGTTGGGACAACGTTCTGTCCAGTACTGGGTAACCAGCCCTCCTCAGGGTAGGTTGGGACAACGTTCTGTCCAGTACTGGGTAACCAGCCCTCCTCAGGGTAGGTTGGGACAACGTTCTGTCCAGTACTGGGTAACCAGCCCTCCTCAGGGTAGGTTGGGACAACGTTCTGTCCAGTACTGGGTAACCAGCCCTCCTCAGGGTAGGTTGGGACAACGTTCTGTCCAGTACTGGGTAACCAGCCCTCCTCAGGGTAGGTTGGGACAACGTTCTGTCCAGTACTGGGTAACCAGCCCCCCTCAGGGTAGGTTGGGACAACGTTCTGTCCAGTACTGGGTAACCAGCCCTCCTCAGGGTAGGTTGGGACAACGTTCTGTCCAGTACTGGGTAACCAGCCCTCCTCAGGGTAGGTTGGGACAACGTTCTGTCCAGTACTGGGTAACCAGCCCTCCTCAGGGTAGGTTGGGACAACGTTCTGTCCAGTACTGGGTAACCAGCCCTCCTCAGGGTAGGTTGGGACAACGTTCTGTCCAGTACTGGGTAACCAGCCCTCCTCAGGGTAGGTTGGGACAACGTTCTGTCCAGTACTGGGTAACCAGCCCTCCTCAGGGTAGGTTGGGACAACGTTCTGTCCAGTACTGGGTAACCAGCCCTCCTCAGGGTAGGTTGGGACAACGTTCTGTCCAGTACTGGGTAACCAGCCCTCCTCAGGGTAGGTTGGGACAACGTTCTGTCCAGTACTGGGTAACCAGCCCCCCTCAGGGTAGGTTGGGACAACGTTCTGTCCAGTACTGGGTAACCAGCCCTCCTCAGGGTAGGTTGGGACAACGTTCTGTCCAGTACTGGGTAACCAGCCCTCCTCAGGGTAGGTTGGGACAACGTTCTGTCCAGTACCGGGTAACCAGCCCTCCTCAGGGTAGGTTGGGACAACGTTCTGTCCAGTACCGGGTATCCAGCCCTCCTCAGGGTAGGTTGGGACAACGTTCTGTCCAGTACTGGGTAACCAGCTCACCTCAGGGTAGGTTGGGACAACGTTCTGTCCAGTACTGGGTAACCAGCCCTGCTCAGGGTAGGTTGGGACAACGTTCTGTCTAGTACTGGGTAACCAGCCCTGCTCAGGGTAGGTTGGGACAACGTTCTGTCCAGTACTGGGTAACCAGCCCTCCTCAGGGTAGGTTGGGACAACGTTCTGTCCAGTACTGGGTAACCAGCCCTCCTCAGGGTAGGTTGGGACAACGTTCTGTCCAGTACTGGGTAACCAGCCCTCCTCAGGGTAGGTTGGGACAACGTTCTGTCCAGTACTGGGTAACCAGCCCCCCTCAGGGTAGGTTGGGACAACGTTCTGTCCAGTACTGGGTAACCAGCCCCCCTCAGGGTAGGTTGGGACAATGTTCTGTCCAGTACTGGGTAACCAGCTCACCTCAGGGTAGGTTGGGACAACGTTCTGTCCAGTACCGGGTAACCAGCCCTCCTCAGGGTAGGTTGGGACAACGTTCTGTCCAGTACCGGGTAACCAGCCCTCCTCAGGGTAGGTTGGGACAACGTTCTGTCCAGTACTGGGTAACCAGCTCACCTCAGGGTAGGTTGGGACAACGTTCTGTCCAGTACTGGGTAACCAGCCCTCCTCAGGGTAGGTTGGGACAACGTTCTGTCCAGTACTGGGTAACCAGCCCTCCTCAGGGTAGGTTGGGACAACGTTCTGTCCAGTACTGGGTAACCAGCCCTCCTCAGGGTAGGTTGGGACAACGTTCTGTCCAGTACTGGGTAACCAGCCCTCCTCAGGGTAGGTTGGGACAACGTTCTGTCCAGTACCGGGTAACCAGCCCTCCTCAGGGTAGGTTGGGACAACGTTCTGTCCAGTACTGGGTAACCAGCCCTCCTCAGGGTAGGTTGGGACAACGTTCTGTCCAGTACTGGGTAACCAGCCCTCCTCAGGGTAGGTTGGGACAACGTTCTGTCCAGTACTGGGTAACCAGCCCTCCTCAGGGTAGGTTGGGACAACGTTCTGTCCAGTACTGGGTAACCAGCCCTGCTCAGGGTAGGTTGGGACAACGTTCTGTCCAGTACTGGGTAACCAGCCCTGCTCAGGGTAGGTTGGGACAACGTTCTGTCCAGTACCGGGTAACCAGCCCTCCTCAGGGTAGGTTGGGACAACGTTCTGTCCAGTACCGGGTAACCAGCCCTCCTCAGGGTAGGTTGGGACAACGTTCTGTCCAGTACTGGGTAACCAGCCCTCCTCAGGGTAGGTTGGGACAACGTTCTGTCCAGTACTGGGTAACCAGCCCTCCTCAGGGTAGGTTGGGACAACGTTCTGTCCAGTACTGGGTAACCAGCCCTCCTCAGGGTAGGTTGGGACAACGTTCTGTCCAGTACTGGGTAACCAGCCCTCCTCAGGGTAGGTTGGGACAACGTTCTGTCCAGTACTGGGTAACCAGCCCTCCTCAGGGTAGGTTGGGACAACGTTCTGTCCAGTACTGGGTATCCAGCCCTCCTCAGGGTAGGTTGGGACAACGTTCTGTCCAGTACTGGGTAACCAGCCCTCCTCAGGGTAGGTTGGGAAAACACCATTTATACGGACATGTATCAAAGTAAATGAGACAGCTGATTTTCTGACATTTTAAAACCAAATAGATAGCCTGGGAATCCAAATTACATTTCCCCCTTTAAACTGACGAATTTAGTTTGGATTCCATGCTTCCAAATTAGCAGCAATAATCACTAATATGGAACATAATAAAATGCATTTTGGGGGGTTTCCCATCATTAAGTGAATTATGTTTTTTTT
This sequence comes from Salvelinus fontinalis, assembly GCF_029448725.1. Classification (NCBI taxonomy): domain Eukaryota; kingdom Metazoa; phylum Chordata; class Actinopteri; order Salmoniformes; family Salmonidae; genus Salvelinus; species Salvelinus fontinalis. Next base: position 3,413,188 of record NC_074696.1, read on the forward strand.
CTATTTGACCCAGATATTAGAGTATAAATGGCGTATGAAATTACTCCCCACTCCTTATGTAGTGCACTATATTGCCCTTTGGTACCTGGTCAAAAGTAGTGCACTATATTGCCCTTTGGTCCCTGGTCAAAAGTAGTGCACTATATTGCCCTTTGGTCCCTGGTCAAAAGTAGTGCACTATATTGCCCTTTGGTCCCTGGTCAGAAGTAGTGCACTATATTGCCCTTTGGTCCCTGCTCAAAAGTAGTGCACTATATTGCCCTTTGGTCCCTGGTCAAAAGTAGTGCACTATATTGCCCTTTGGACCCTGGTCAAAAGTAGTGCACTATATAGGGAGCCATTTTGGGATGCAGTAATAGACTTCTCCTCACGTCTGTTTCACTCAGTTCAGGGTCGTGACCCACACATTTTTTTCCCACGTTCCACGTTACGGCTACCAATCCGCTGCTTTGTCAGATCACCTCACGTCACCTGAAATAACCTGTTCATTCAACCTTCTCACAGCGACTCAAACAGAATTCAATTTGTTTCAATCCATGTCCTTCGTTATTTATATAACCCTTTTATTTACCAGGTCAGTTGACATGGTAGTGTACAGCAACAACCTGGGGAAGAGTTACAGGGGAGAAGAGAGGGGTCGATGAATGAGCCAATTGGAAGCTGGGGATGATTAGGTGTCCAGGTTGGGAATGTAACCAGGACACCGGGGTTAACAGCCCTACTCTTACAATAAGTGCCATGGGATATTTTAGTGACCACAGAGAGTCAGGACACCTGTTTAACATCCTATCCCGAAAGACGACATTGCCTACACAGGGCAATGTCCCTAATCACTACCCCGGGGCATTGGGATTTTAACAAATTGACCAGAGGAAAGAGTGCCTCCTACTGGCCCTCCAACATCACTTCCAGCAGCATCTGGTCTACCATCTAGAGACCAACCAGGACCAACCCTGCTTAGCTTCAGAGGAAGCCAGCCGTATACTGCTGGATCCTAGAACCTCCACACAGAGGAAGCCAGCCGTATACTGCTGGATCCTAGAACCTCCACACAGAGGAAGCCAGCCGTATACTGCTGGATCCTAGAACCTCCTCACAGAGGAAGCCAGCCGTATACTGCTGGATCCTAGAACCTCCACACAGAGGAAGCCAGCCGTATACTGCTGGATCCTAGAACCTCCACACAGAGGAAGCCAGCCGTATACTGCTGGATCCTAGAACCTCCACACAGAGGAAGCCAGCCGTATACTGCTGGATCCTAGAACCTCCACACAGAGGAAGCCAGCCGTATACTGCTGGATCCTAGAACCTCCACACAGAGTTCCAACATACCTCTTATTATTGATAGAAAGAGAACACTCACCTCTTTCCTGGTCCGTACACAGACAGAAGACTCTTCTACCCACAATACTTTGGTGCTAACAGAAACGCATTTGACTTTTGACCTCTCAGAGGGAGAGGAGTTGTTCTGTGGTTTCCGTGGTTTCAACCAGGAAGTTGGTATTGTTGTCGGGGAATCTCTCCCATTTCTTCCTCGTCTAGTACAACCACCCGCACTTGTCCCTGACTCTAAACGGTTTAAGTAAATCATCCATCTCCTCACGTCTCCTATGAAAGCTGTGAAGAAGCAGCTGTTTAATACTTGTGTATAAGTCATGTATTTAAAAAGTTATAAAACAGAAGTGTGTTTAATTCATTATTATCAGCGGCGAAAACTGGATAAAACTAATGAAAAACCTTTAAAAAGAAGAAGAAAGTTAAAGTTTAAATTATTCCTTGGAAACCTCTACTACTATATAATTATATTGATCTCCTCTCCTCCTTGATCTGTCTCTCTCATCTCCTCCCCTCCTTTATCTGTCTCTCTCTCCATCTCCTCTCCTTTATCTGTCTCTCTCTCCATCTCCTCCTCTCCTTTATATGTCTCTCTCTCTCCATATCTTCCTCTCCTTTATCTGTCTCTCTCTCCATCTCCTCCTCTCCTTTATCTGTCTCTCTCTCTCCATCTCCTCCTCTCCTTTATCTGTCTCTCTCTCTCCATCTCCTCCTCTCCTTTATCTGTCTCTCTCTCCATCTCCTCCTCTCCTTTATCTGTCTCTCTCTCCATCTCCTCCTCTCCTTTATCTGTCTCTCTCTCCATCTCCTCCTCTCCTTTATATGTCTCTCTCTCTCCATATCCTCTTCTCCTTCATCTGTCTCTCTCTCCATCTCCTCCTCTCCTTGATCTGTCTCTCTCTCTCCATCACCTCCTCTCCTTTATCTGTCTCTCTCTCTCCATCTCCTCCTCTCCTTTATCTGTCTCTCTCTCCATCTCGTCCTCTCCTTTATATGTCTCTCTCTCCATCTCCTCTCCTTGATCTGTCTCTCTCTCCATCTCGTCCTCTCCTTTATATGTCTCTCTCTCCATCTCCTCCTCTCCTTTATCTGTCTCTCTCTTCATCTCCTCTCCTCCTTGATCTGTCTCTCTCTCCATGTCCTCCTCTCCTTGATCTGTCTCTCTCTCCATCTCCTCCTCTCCTTTATCTGTCTCTCTCTCCATCTCCTCTCCTCCTTGATCTGTCTCTCTCATCTCCTCCTCTCCTTTATCTGTCTCTCTCTCTCATCTCCTCCTCTCCTTGATCTGTCTCTCCATCTCCTCCTCTCCTTTATCTGTCTCTCTCATCTCCTCCTCTCCTCCTTGATCTGTCTCTCTCATCTCCTCCTCTCCTTGATCTGTCTCTCCATCTCCTCCTCTCCTTTATCTGTCTCTCTCATCTCCTCCTCTCCTCCTTTATCTGTCTCTCTCTCTCCATCTCCTCCTCTCCTTTATATGTCTCTCTCTCTCCATCTCGTCCTCTCCTTTATCTGTCTCTCTCTCCATCTCCTCTCCTCCTTGATCTGTCTCTCTCTCTCCATCTCCTCCTCTTCTTTATCTGTCTCTCTCTCCATCTCCTCCTCTCCTTTATCTGTCTCTCTCTCCATCTCCTCCTCTCCTTTATCTGTCTCTCTCTCTCTCTCCATCTCCTCCTCTCCTTTATCTGTCTCTCTCTCCATCTCCTCCTCTCCTTTATCTGTCTCTCTCTCTCTCTCCATCTCCTCCTCTCCTTTATCTGTCTCTCTCTCCATCTCCTCTCCTTTATCTGTCTCTCTCTCATCTCCTCCCCTCCTTTATCTCTCTCTCTCTCCATCTCGTCCTCTCCTTTATCTGTCTCTCTCTCTCTCCATCTCCTCTCCTCCTTGATCTGTCTCTCTCTCTCCATCTCCTCCTCTCCTTTATATGTCTCTCTCTCTCCATCTCCTCCTCTCCTTTATCTGTCTCTCTCTCTCCATCTCCTCCTCTCCTTTATCTGTCTCTCTCTCCATCTCCTCCTCTCCTTTATCTGTCTCTCTCTCTCCATCTCCTCCTCTCCTTTATCTGTCTCTCTCTCCATCTCCTCCTCTCCTTTATCTGTCTCTCTCTCCATCTCCTCCTCTCCTTTATCTGTCTCTCTCTCCATCTCCTCCTCTCCTTTATCTGTCTCTCTCTCCATCTCCTCCTCTCCTTTATCTGTCTCTCTCTCTCCATCTCCTCCTCTCCTTTATCTGTCTCTCTCTCCATCTCCTCCTCTCCTTTATCTGTCTCTCTCTCCATCTCCTCCTCTCCTTGATCTGTCTCTCTCTCCATCTCCTCTTCGCCTTTATCTGTCTCTCTCTCCATCTCCTCCTCTCCTTTATCTGTCTCTCTCTCCATCTCCTCCTCTCCTTTATCTGTCTCTCTCTCCATCTCCTCCTCTCCTTGATCTGTCTCTCTCTCCATCTCCTCTTCGCCTTTATCTGTCTCTCTCTCTCCATCTCCTCCTCTCCTTTATATGTCTCTCTCTCTCCATCTCGTCCTCTCCTTTATCTGTCTCTCTCTCCATCTCCTCTCCTCCTTGATCTGTCTCTCTCTCTCCATCTCCTCCTCTCCTTTATCTGTCTCTCTCTCCATCTCCTCCTCTCCTTTATCTGTCTCTCTCTCCATCTCCTCCTCTCCTTTATCTGTCTCTCTCTCTCTCCATCTCCTCCTCTCCTTTATCTGTCTCTCTCTCCATCTCCTCCTCTCCTTTATCTGTCTCTCTCTCTCTCTCTCTCCATCTCCTCCTCTCCTTTATCTGTCTCTCTCTCCATCTCCTCTCCTTTATCTGTCTCTCTCTCATCTCCTCCCCTCCTTTATCTCTCTCTCTCTCCATCTCGTCCTCTCCTTTATCTGTCTCTCTCTCTCTCCATCTCCTCTCCTCCTTGATCTGTCTCTCTCTCTCCATCTCCTCCTCTCCTTTATATGTCTCTCTCTCTCCATCTCCTCCTCTCCTTTATCTGTCTCTCTCTCTCCATCTCCTCCTCTCCTTTATCTGTCTCTTTCTCCATCTCCTCCTCTCCTTTATCTGTCTCTCTCTCTCCATCTCCTCCTCTCCTTTATCTGTCTCTCTCTCCATCTCCTCCTCTCCTTTATCTGTCTCTCTCTCCATCTCCTCCTCTCCTTTATCTGTCTCTCTCTCCATCTCCTCCTCTCCTTTATCTGTCTCTCTCTCCATCTCCTCCTCTCCTTTATCTGTCTCTCTCTCTCCATCTCCTCCTCTCCTTTATCTGTCTCTCTCTCCATCTCCTCCTCTCCTTTATCTGTCTCTCTCTCCATCTCCTCCTCTCCTTGATCTGTCTCTCTCTCCATCTCCTCTTCGCCTTTATCTGTCTCTCTCTCCATCTCCTCCTCTCCTTTATCTGTCTCTCTCTCCATCTCCTCCTCTCCTTTATCTGTCTCTCTCTCCATCTCCTCCTCTCCTTTATCTGTCTCTCTCTCCATCTCCTCCTCTCCTTTATCTGTCTCTCTCTCCATCTCCTCCTCTCCTTGATCTCTCTGTCTGTTTTGCTACAACCTCCTCGTGGCAAATAGTCTCAGTACTCTACCTCTGATAGCAGATACAAGCACCAGTCACCAGGCAGACACTGGGCTAGTCAAACCAAATAGGCAGAGCTAACACGACTAAAACCCAAAGCGCACGCAGCTGTGAAACCATATCACTTCTTGGTAACGACGCAGACCTCATAATAAATAAAAACCTAAATGAATTAAGATTAATACAATTTGGGGAAAAAAAGAATGAAAAAAAACCAAACGTTTTTACGTTAATTTATTGTCATGTTTATATTAGAATTACATAGTTTGATTTGTTGAATACAACATATTACATTTTAAACTGTTGATGCAGATTTTAAAAGGAAGGTGTTTTGCCTCAAGCAGTGGTCACAGTCTATGAGAATCCACATTTTTCTCTCTTCTCTCCCCCTCTCCTCTCCCCCTCTCCTCTCCCCCTCTTCTCTCCCCCTCTCCTCTCCCCCTCTTCTCTCCCCCTCTCCTCTCCCCCTCTCCTCTCCCCCTCTCCTCCTCCCTTGTCATTTTCTCTGTTGTGAGACATGCTAGACCGCTTGGTTAGGTTGAACTTATGGGGTTTCAATGACAAATTATTAAAGGCTAGTGAATTTTAGGCATGCCTGTTTTTTAAAACAATTTGTATCAGAGGGAAATGGCATTTTTATTTTACTATGTGTAAACACGTGGGAAATAAGGAACGGGGGGGGGGGGCTATTGAAGAACAAATAGCTGATATGACTCTGAGATCGGACATAAGGGTGGGAGACGGATTGGGGTCTCTGAGAAAATGTACATTGTGAAAAAAAGAAAAAGAAAGATTTCAAGTTATTGTCCAATACTTAATAGAGACAGGAACCACATGTTATAGACGGACACTGACGGGGACAGTCTCTCTCCGTTACACTCTACAGCACTCTGAGTCTGCGATGTCAGAACGGGGGGGGGGGGGGGGGGGGGGGTTATTCTCTGTTTTTATTCTCTCTTCTTTGTTTTTCTTATTTTTGGGGCTGTAATCTATGGTCTGTCAGTCTGTGAATCTTTGCAGTAAAATTTGGGTATTGTTGTTCTCTTTATTGTGTAATAAATTCTTTAAAACACATCTCTCTGAGACTAGTGTTCTGTTTGGGTTTTGACTGTGAAGCTCCGACTATTATCCAAGCTGATAGGGATAACCAATGTATATTGTATTATCATTGGCCTAAACATGATAGGGATAACCAATGTATATTGTATTATCATTAGCCTAAACTTGATAGGGATAACCAATGTATATTGTATTATCATTGGCCTAAACTTGATAGCCACATGCGCCGAATACAACAGGTGTAAAAATGCTTTCTTACGAGCCCTTAACCAACAATGCAAAGTTTTGAAAAGTAATTAGCAAAATAAACTAAAGGAAAAATGTGTATCGGTACTGAGTCAATGTGATTTGGTAGGGAGTAGTCGAGGTAGTCGAGGTAATATGTACTGTACATCTACACTACCGTTCAAAAGTTTGGGCTCACTTAGAAATGTCCTTGTTTTTGAAAGAAAAAAAAAAGAATTGTCCAATAAAATTGTATCAAATTGATCAGAAATACAGTGTAGACATTGTTAATGTTGTAAATTATATATTTTTTATGGAATATCTACATAGGCGTACAGAGGCCCATTATCAGCAACCATCACTCCTGTGTTCCAATGGCATGTAGTGTTAGCTAATCCAAGTTTATCATTTTAAAAGTGTAACGGCTGTCGAAGTCGTTCTCCTCCTCAGACGAGGAGGAGCATGGATTGGACCAACACGCAGAGTGGAAAGTGGTCATCTTTTAATGAACGTAGACTGAACACTTACACATACAAAAACAACAAACGTAACCAAACCGAAAACAGTCCCGTGTGGCACGAACACTGACACGAGATACAAACACCCACAAAACACACGTGAAACCCCGGCTGCCTTAGTATGATTCTCAATCAGGGACAACGATTGACAGCTGTCTCTGATTGAGAATCATACCCGGCTGAACACAAAACTCCCAACATAGAAAATAACACATCGACAAACCACCCCAACTCACGCCCTGACCAACTAAATAAATACAAGAAAAAGGAAAAACAGGTCAGGAACGTGACAAAAAGGCTAATTGATCATTAGAAAACCATTTTGCAATTGTGTTAGCACAGCTGAAAACAGTTGTTCTGATTTTTTTTTTTATTTTTTTTTTATTTAACCTTTATTTAACCAGGTAGGCAAATTGAGAACACGTTCTCATTTACAATTGCGACCTGGCCAAGATAAAGCAAAGCAGTTCGACACATACAACAACACATAGTTACACATGGAGTAAAAACAACAAACAACAAACATATGGTCAATAATACAGTGAAAAAATATATATATATATATATAAGTCTATATACAATGTGAGCAAGTGAGGTGAGATAAGGGAGGTGAAGGCAAACAGATATATGTATAAATAAATAAAAATATAAAAAGGCCATGGAGGCGAAGTGAGTACAACACAGCAAGTAAAATAAAAACTAAAAAAAAAACACTGGAATGGTTGGTTTGCATTGGAAGAAAGTGCAAAGTAGAGACAGAAATAATGGGGTGCAAAGGAGCAAAATAAATTAATAAATAAATACAGTAGGTAAAGAGGTAGTTGTTTGGGCTAAATTGTAGATGGGTTATGTACAGGTGCAGTAATCTATGAGCTGCTCTGACAGCTGGTGCTTAAAGCTAGTGAGGGAGATAGGTGTTTCCAGTTTCAGAGATTTTTGTAGTTCGTTCCAGTCATTGGCAGCAGAGAACTGGAAGGAGAGGCGTCCAAAGGAAGAATTGGTTTTGGGGGTGACTAGAGAGATATACCTGCTGGAGCGCGTGCTACAGGTAGGTGCTGCTATGGTGACCAGCGAGCTGAGATAAGGGGGGACTTTACCTAGCAGGGTCTTGTAGATGACCTGGAACCAGTGGGTTTGGCGACGAGTATGAAGCGAGGGCCAGCCAACGAGAGTGTACAGGTCGCAGTGGTGGGTAGTATATGGGGCTTTGGTGACAAAATGGATGGCACTGTGATAGACTGCATCCAATTTATTGAGTAGGGTTTTGGAGGCTATTTTGTAAATGACATCACCGAAGTCGAGGATTGGTAGGATGGTCAGTTTTACAAGGGTATGTTTGGCAGCATGAGTAAAGGATGCTTTGTTGCGGAATAGGAAGCCAATTCTAGATTTGACTTTGGATTGGAGATGTTTGATGTGGGTCTGGAAGGAGAGTTTACAGTCTAACCAGACACCTAGGTATTTGTAGTTGTCCACATATTCTAAGTCAGAGCCGTCCAAAGTAGTGATGTTGGACAGGCGGGCAGGAGCAGGCAGCGATCGGTTGAAGAGCATGCATTTGGTTTTACTTGTGTTTAAGAGCAGTTGGAGGCCACGGAAGGAGAGTTGTATGGCATTGAAGCTCGCCTGGAGGGTTGTTAACACAGTGTCAAAAGAAGGGCCAGAAGTATACAGAATAGTGTCGTCTGCGTAGAGGTGGATCAGAGAATCACCAGCAGCAAGAGCGACATCATTGATGTAAACAGAGAAGAGAGTCGGTCCAAGAATTGAACCCTGTGGCACCCCCATAGAGACTGCCAGAGGCCCGGACAACAGACCCTCCGATTTGACACACTGAACTCTATCAGAGAAGTAGTTGGTGAACCAGGCGAGGCAATCATTAGAGAAACCAAGGCTGTCGAGTCTGCCAATGAGGATGTGGTGATTGACAGAGTCAAAAGCCTTGGCCAGGTCAATGAATACGGCTGCACAGTATTGTTTCCTATCGATGGCGGTTACGATATCGTTTATGACCTTGAGCGTGGCTGAGGTGCACCCATGACCAGCTCTGAAACCAGATTGCATAGCGGAGAAGATGTGGTGTGATTCGAAATGGTCGGTAATCTGTTTGTTGACTTGGCTTTCGAAGACCTTAGAAAGGCAGGGTAGGATAGATATAGGTCTGTAGCAGTTAGGGTCAAGGGTGTCCCCCCCTTTGAAGAGGGGGATAACCGCAGCTGCTTTCCAATCTTTGGGAATCTCAGACGACACGAAAGAGAGGTTGAAGAGGCTAGTAATAGGGGTGGCAACAATTTCAGCAGATAGTTTTAGAAAGAAAGGGTCCAGATTATCTAGCCCGGCTGATTTGTAAGGTTCCAGATTTTGCAGCTCATTAAGAACATCAGCTGACTGTATTTGGGAGAAAGAGAAATGGGGAAGGCTTGGGCGAGTAGCAGAGGGGAGGGCAGTGCTGTTGTCCGGGGTAGGGGTAGCCAGGTGGAAAGCATGGCCAGCCGTAGAAAAATGCTTATTGAAATTCTCAATTATAGTGGATTTGTCGGTGGTGACAGTGTTTCCTATCTTCAGAGCGGTTGGAAGCTGGGAGGAGGTGTTCTTATTCTCCATGGATTTTACGGTGTCCCAGAACTTTTTTGAATTTGTGTTGCAGGAAGCAAATTTCTGCTTGAAAAAGCTAGCCTTGGCTGTTCTAACTGCCTGTGTATATCGGTTTCTGGCTTCCCTGAAAAGTTGCATACCACGGGGGCTGTTCGATGCTAATGCAGAACGCCATAGGATGTTTTTCTGTTGGTTAAGGGCAGTCAGGTCAGGAGAGAACCAAGGGCTATATCTGTTCCTGGTTCTAAATTTCTTGAATGGGGCATGCTTATTCAAGATGGTGAGGAAGGCATTTTAAAAAAATGACCAGGCATCCTCTACTGACGGGTTGAGATCAATATCCTTCCAGGATACCCCGGCCAGGTCGATTAGGAAGGCCTGCTCGCTGAAGTGTTTCAGGGAGCGTTTGACAGTGATGAGTGGAGGTCGTTTGACCGCTGACCCATTACGGATGCAGGCAATGAGGCAGTGATCGCTGAGATCTTGGTTGAAAACAGCAGAGGTGTATTTGGAGGGCAAGTTTGTTAGGATGATATCTATGAGGGTACCCGTGTTTACGGAATTGGGGTGGTACCTGGTAGGTTCATTGATAATTTGTGTGAGATTGAGGGCATCAAGCTTAGATTGTAGGGTGGCTGGGGTGTTGAGCATGTTCAAATTTAGGTCGCCTAGCAGCACGAGCTCTGAAGATAGATGGGGGGCAATCAGTTCACATATAGTGTCCAGAGCACAGCTGGGGGCAGAGGGTGGTCTATAGCAGGCGGCAACGGTGAGAGACTTGTTTTTAGAGAGGTGGATTTTTAAAAGTAGAAGTTCAAATTGTTTGGGAACAGACCTGGATAGTATAACAGAACTCTGCAGGCAGTCTTTGCAGTAGATTGCAACACCGCCCCCTTTGGCCGTTCTATCTTGTCTGAAAATATTGTAATTGGGGATAAAAATGTCTGAATTTTTGGTGGTCTTTCTAAGCCAGGATTCAGACACGGCTAAAACATCCGGGTTGGTAGAGTGTGCTAAAGCAGTGAACAAAACAAACTTAGGGAGGAGGCTTCTAATGTTAACATGCATGAAGCCAAGGCTATTACGGTTACAGAAGTCATCAAAAGAGAGCGCCTGGGGAATAGGAGTGGAGCCAGGTACTGCAGGGCCTGGATTCACCTCTACATCACCAGAGGAACAGAGGAGAAGTAGGATAAGGGTACGGCTATAAGCTATGAGAATTGGTCGCCTAGAGCTACTAGAGCAGAGAGTAAAAGGAAGTTTCTGGGGGCGATAAAATAGTTTAAAGGAATAATGTACAGACAAAGGTATGGTAGGATGTGAATACAGTGGAGGTAAACCTAGGTATTGAGTGATGATGAGAGAGATCTTGTCTCTAGAAACATCATTGAAACCAGGTGATGTCATCGCATATGTGGGTGGTGGAACTGAGAGGTTGGATATGGTATAGAGAGCAGGGCTAGAATCTCTACAGTGAAATAAGCCAATAAACACTAACCAGAACAGCAATGGACAAGGCATATTTACATTAAGGAGAGGCATGCTTAATCGAGTGATCAATAAGGGTCCAGTGAGTAGAGGTTGGTTGGGGTCGTGGCGATCCAGACAGCTGGCCGGGTATATGGCTATCGGTAGCAGCATAGGATGGAGGTCTGTTTGTAGATACCTCGTGCGTTTCCGTCGGTAGGTTCCGTGTAGTGGGGTTTCGTTCAGATAGCAGCCGATAAGACAGCTAACGATTAGCGGGCCTCAGATGAGCGTTCAGGTAACGTCGGGACGGAGGTGCCGGTTGGATAAATCCCTCGGGCAGATAACGTCGGCAGTCAGTCGTGAAGGCCCGGTGGGGTTCCGTATCTGCAGCAGCAACAAAAGAAACGGGTCCGGGTGGTGATGGAACTCCTCAGCTGGCTAGCTCCAGCATGATTTGAGTTTGCTCCGGGGTCGACGTAAGCCAATAGTCACACGGTATGCAGCTAGCTAGCTGCGAAATCAAGGTGCAAGTGTCCAGAGCCTGCGGTTGGAATCCAGGGAAACTGAGAGAAAAAAAGTCCCGGAATGCTCCGGTCCGAGTCGCGTTGCACAAAAGTGCCGGTAGATTATCGAGCTAAAGGAATAGCTGATGACCGCAAAACGTGGGCATAGATAGGGCTCTAACTCCTTTAGCCCCACAATGAAATAGGGTGCAGGCCAGGCAGCAGGCTGTTAGCCAACCTGCCAGCTTAGTGGAGTCTGCCAATAGCACAGTCAGTGTAGTCAGCTCAGCCATACCCATTGAGACTGTGTCTGTGCCTCGACCTAGGTTGGGCAAAACTAAACATGGCGGTGTTCGCCTTAGCAATCTTATTAGGATAAAGACCTCCTCCATTCCTGCCATTATTGAAAGAGATCGTGATACCTCACATCTCAAAATAGGGTTACTTAATGTTAGATCCCTCACTTCAAAGGCAGTCATAGTCAATGAACTAATCACTGATCATAATCTTGATGTGATTGGCCTGACTGAAACATGGCTTAAGCCTGATGAATTTACTGTGTTAAATGAGGCCTCACCTCCTGGTTACACTAGTGACCATATCCCCCGTGCATCCCGCAAAGGCGGAGGTGTTGCTAACATCTACGATAGCAAATTTCAATTTACAAAAAAAAAAATGGCGTTTTCGTCTTTTGAGCTTCTAGTCATGAAATCTATGCAGCCTACTCAATCACTTTTTATAGCTACTGTTTACAGGCCTCCTGGGCCATATACAGCGTTCCTCTCTGAGTTTCCTGAATTCCTATCAGACCTTGTAGTCATAGCAGATCATATTCTAATTTTTGGTGATTTTAATATTCACATGGAGAAGTCCACAGACCCACTCCAAAAGTCTTTCGGAGCCATCATCGACTCAGTGGGTTTTGTCCAACATGTCTCTGGACCTACTCACTGCCACAGTCATACTCTGGACCTAGTTTTGTCCCATGGAATAAATGTTGTAGATCTTAATGTTTTTCCACATAATCCTGGACTATCGGACCACCATTTTATTACGTTTGCAATCGCAACAAATAATCTGCTCAGACCCCAACCAAGGAGCATCAAAAGTCGTGCTATAAATTCTCAGACAACACAAAAATTCCTTGATGCCCTTCCAGACTCCTTCTGCCTACCCAAGGACGTCAGAGGACAACAATCAGTTAACCACTTAACTGAGGAACTCAATTTAACCTTGCGCAATACCCTAGATGCAGTTGCACCCCTAAAAACGAAAAACATTTGTCATAAGAAACTAGCTCCCTCGTATACAGAAAATACCCGAGCTTTGAAGCAAGCTTCCAGGAAATTGGAACGGAAATGGCGCCACACAAAACTGGAAGTCTTCCGACTAGCTTGGAAAGACAGTACCGTGCAGTACCGAAGAGCCCTCACTGCTGCTCGATCATCCTACTTTTCCAACTTAATCGAGGAAAATAAGAACAATCCAAAATTTCTTTTTGATACTGTTGCAAAGCTAACTAAAAAGCAGCATTCCCCAAGAGAGGATGGCTTTCACTTCAGCAGTAATAAATTCATGAACTTCTTTGAGGAAAAGATAATGACCATTAGAAAGCAAATTACGGACTCCTCTTTGAATCTGCGTATTCCTCCAGGGCTTAGCTGGCCTGGATCTGCACAGCTCTGCGAGGGCCTGGGATCGGGAGAGACACTTAAGTGTTTTAGTACTATATCTCTTGACACAATGATGAAAATAATCATGGCCTTTAACCTGTCTAGGATCAGCGTGGCGCTAGCGGCACACCCCCCCCCCCCCCACTGAAAAACCAGTGCCGCGAAATTCAAAAAAAATATTTTTTTAAAATATTTAACTTTCACACATTAAAGTCCAATACAGCTAATGAAAGACACAGATCTTGTGAATCCAGTCAACATTTCCGATTTTTAAAATGTTTTACAGGGAAGACACAATATGTAAAGATGTACATCTATTACCTAAAAACACATTAGCATAATCCACCATCTTTTATTTGTCCACCAACACCAGTAGCCATCACCAATTCGGCTAAACTAAGATATTTATAGCCCCTAACCAACAAAAAAACTCATTAGATGACAGTCTGATAACATATTTATGGTATGGGATAGGTTTTGTTAGAAAAAAGTGCATATTTCAGGTAGATGGCATAGTTTACAATTGCACCCACCATCACAAATGGACTAGAATAATTACAATGAGCAACGTGTTTACCTAACTACTAATCATCAAACATTTCGTAAAAATACACAGCATACACGAATCGAAAGACACAGATCCTGTGAATACAGACAATATTTCAGATTTTCTAAGTGTCTTACAGCGAAAACACAATAAATCGTTATATTAGCATAGCACATAGCACATAGCAGCCCAGCATTGATTCTAGCCAAAGTGGGCGATAACGTCAACATCGCCAAAAATATATTAATTTTTTCACTAACCTTCTCAGAATTCTTCAGATGACACTCCTGTAACATCATATTACACAATCCATATAGAGTTTGATCGAAAATGTTTATATTTAGCCACCAAAATCATGGTTAGACAATGTGAAATGTAGCTCAGCTGGTCAGAAAATGTCCTTGCGCCACTTAGACAGTGATCTACTCTTATACATAAATACTCATAAACGTGACTAAAAAATATAGGGTGGACAGGGATTGATAGACAATTTAATTCTTAATACAATTGCGTTATTACATTTTTTTATTTATCCTTACTTTTCAATACAGTTTGCGCCAAGCGAAGCTACGTCAAAAAACATGGCGTCCTAAGCCACTAAAATGTTTCGACAGAAACACGATTTATCATAATAAAAATGTCCTACCTTGAGCTGTTCTTCCATCAGTATCTTGGGCAAAGGATCCTTTCTTGGGAGAAATCGTCTTTTGGTGGAAAGCTGTCCTCTTGCCATGTGGAAATGTCAACTGCGTTCGGGATGAACTGAAAAGCGTGCCCAACTTTTCACATCGTTGCAAAAATAAATGTCCCAAAATCGCACTAAACGGATATAAATTGCTATAAAACGCTTTAAATTAACTACCTTATGATGTTTTTAACTCCTATAACGAGTGAAAAGATGACCGGAGAAATATAACAGGCTAAACTAACGCTTGGAACAGGTGCGCGCCGGTGTCCTCTAGGCTCATGACGCAGCTCCCAAAGAATGACTAGCTTCAGGGTTTTTTCATTTGTAGGGCCTGTGAACGCGCAATCGACCCCGTTGGAATCGTCATCACGTAAAGGCATCCAGGGGAAGACGTAAGAAGTGTCCGTATAGTCATAGCAACGACAGTGCCCTTTTAAATGACTTCAGAAGAGTGGCCAACATTTCTCAAATCTGACTCCATGTCAGGGAAATTGCTGTAGAATGGGCTCTGTTCCACTTAGAGACAAAATTTCAACTCCTATAGAAACTATAGACTGTTTTCTATCCAATAATAATAATAATATGCATATTGTACGATCAAGGATTTTGTGGGAAGCCGTTTAAAAAATTAGCCAAATTAGCATAAATAGTCTAAACAGCGCCCCCATCCCCAACAGGCTAAACCTTCAAGCTGCATACTGGATCCTATTCCTACTAAACTGCTGAAGGAGCTGCTTCCTGTGCTTGGCCCTCCTATGTTGAACATAATAAACAGCTCTCTATCCACCGGATGTGTACCAAACTCACTAAAAGTGGCAGTGATAAAGCCTCTCTTGAAAAAGCCAAACCTTGACCCGGAAAATATAAAAAACTATCGGCCTATATCGAATCTTCCATTCCTCTCAAAAATTTTAGAAAAAGCTGTTGCGCAGCAACTCACTGCCTTTCTGAAGACAAACAATGTATACGAAATGCTTCAGTCTGGTTTTAGACCCCATCATAGCACTGAGACTGCACTTGTGAAGGTGGTAAATGACCTTTTAATGGCGTCAGACCGAGGCTCTGCATCTGTCCTCGTGCTACTAGACCTTAGTGCTGCCTTTGACACCATCGATCACCACATTCTTTTGGAGAGACTGGAAACCCAAATTGGTCTACACGGACAAGTTCTGGCCTGGTTTAGATCTTACCTGTCGGAAAGATATCAGTTTGTCTCTGTGAATGGTCTGTCCTCTGACAAATCAACTGTACATTTCGGTGTTCCTCAAGGTTCCGTTTTAGGACCACTATTGTTTTCACTATATATTTTACCTCTTGGCGATGTTATTCGAAAACATAATGTTAACTTTCACTGCTATGCGGATGACACACAGCTGTACATTTCAATGAAACATGGTGAAGCCCCAAAATTGCCCTCGCTAGAAGCCTGTGTTTCAGACATAAGGAAGTGGATGGCTGAAAACTTTCTACTTTTAAACTCGGACAAAACAGAGATGCTTGTTCTAGGTCCCAAGAAACAAAGAGATCTTCTGTTAAATCTGACAATTCATCTTGATGGTTGTAAAGTCGTCTCAAATAAAACTGTGAAGGACCTCGGCGTTACTCTTGACCCTGATCTCTCTTTTGACGAACATATCAAGACTGTTTCAAGGACAGCTTTTTTCCATCTACGTAACATTGCAAAAATCAGAAATTTTCTGTCCAAAAATGATGCTGAAAAATTAATCCATGCATTTGTTACTTCTAGGTTAGACTACTGCAATGCTCTACTTTCCGGCTACCCGGATAAAGCACTAAATAAACTTCAGTTAGTGCTAAATACGGCTGCTAGAATCCTGACTAGAACCAAGAAATTTGATCATATTACTCCAGTGCTAGCTTCCCTACACTGGCTTCCCGTTAAGGCAAGGGCTGATTTCAAGGTTTTACTGTTAACCTATAAAGCGTTACATGGGCTTGCTCCTACCTATCTTTCCGAGTTGGTCCTGCCGTACATACCTACACGTACGCTACGGTCACAAGACGCAGGCCTCCTAATTGTCCCTAAAATTTCTAAGCAAACAGCTGGAGGCAGGGCTTTCTCCTATAGATCTCCATTTTTATGGAACAGTCTGCCTACCCATGTGAGAGACGCAGACTCGGTCTCAACCTTTAAGTCTTTACTGAAGACTTATCTCTTCAGTAGGTCATATGATTGAGTGTAGTCTGGCCCAGGAGTGTGAAGGTGAACGGAAAGGCTCTGGAGCAACGAACCGCCCTTGCTGTCTCTCCAGGGCCGGTTCCCCTCTCTCCACTGGGATTCTCTGCCTCTAACCCTGTTACTGGGGCTGAGTCACTGGCTTGCTGGTGCTCTTTCATGCCGTCCCTAGGAGGGGTGCGTCACTTGAGTGGGTTGAGTTACTGACGTGAACTTCCTGTCTGGGTTGGCGCCCCCCCTTGGTTGTGCTGTGGTGGAGACCTTTGTGGGCTATACTCGGCCTTGTCTCAGGATTGTAAGTTGGTGGTTGAGGATATCCCTCTAGTGGTGTGGGGGCTGTGCTTTGGCAGAGTGGGTGGGGTTATATCCTTCCTGTTTGGCCCTGTCCG
>NC_074696.1:3434940-3437440 GCF_029448725.1 Salvelinus fontinalis
GGGTTCTGTCCTCCTGACTGGATTCTGTCCTCCTGACTGGGTTCTGTCCTCCTGACTGGGGTTCTGTCCTCCTGACTGGGGCTCTGTCTTCCTGACTGGGGTTCTGTCCTCCTGACTGGGGTTCTGTCCTCCTGACTGGGGTGCTGTCCTCCTGACTGGACTGACTGGGGTTCTGTCCTCCTTACTGGGTTCTGTCCTCCTGACTGGGTTCTGTCCTCCTGACTGGACTGACTGGGGTTCTGTCCTCCTGACTGGGTTTCTGTCCTCCTGACTGGGTTTCTGTCCTCCTGACTGGACTGACTGGGCTCTGTCCTCCTGACTGGATGGATGGGAGATTAGATAGAGACGAGGGATGGAAAGAGAGAGGAGAAGAGATGAGAGAGAGAGAAGACAGGCTATGTGCACACTGCCCACAAAATGAGGTGGAAACTGAGCTGCACTTCCTAACCTCCTGCCAAATGTATGACCATATTAGAGACACATATTTCCCTCAGATTACACAGACCCACAAAGAATTAGAAAACAAACCACATTTTGATAAACTCCCATATCTACTGGGTGAAATACTACAGTGTTCCATCACAGCAGCAAGATGTGTGACCTGTTGCCACAAGAAAAGGGCAACCAGTGAAGAACAAACTCCATTGTAAATACAACCCATATTTTTGCTTATGTAACGGTTGTCGTCTGTAGAAGGAGAGGAGGACCAAAGTGCAGCGTGGTACGTATTCATAATTAATTTAATAAAGAATGAATAATGAACAAAAACGACAAACCGACAAACGAACAGTTCTGTAAGGTGCAAAACAAAAACACTAAACAGAAAACAACTACCCACAACCCCTAGTGGGAAAACAGGCTACCTAAGTATGATTCTCAATCAGAGACAACGATCGACACCTGCCTCTGATTGAGAACCATACTAGGCCAAACACATAGAAATATAACGACTAGAACAAAACATAGAAAAACAACATAGAATGCCCACCCCAACTCACGCCCTGACCAAACTAAAACAAAGACATAACAAAGGTCTATAAAACTAAGGTCAGAACGTGAAAGCTTATTTATTTTCCCTTTTGTACTTTAACCATTTGTACATCGTTACAACACTGTATATATACAATATGACATTTGTGATGTCTTTATTGTTTTGAAACTTCTGTATGTTAAATGTTTACTGTTCATTTTTATTGTTTATTTCAGTTTTGTATATTATCTACCTCACATGCTTTGGCAATGTTAACACGTTTCCCATGCCAATAAAGCCCCTTGAATTGAATTGAAACATGGGGAAAGAGATCTGGTCATAAGACAAGAATAGAAAGTAAACCTAGCGGCTGTAACAGGGTCAGGCCAAAGGCTTCTCTGTAAATGTCAGCTAATAGACTCCAGGTACCCAGCAGGTGAGTAGAGCAGAGGGAGACAACACCAGCCTTTTCTTTCTATGGGGATTACTGGAACTCAACCAGGGGCTTAAATATCTCATTTTCCTCTCCTCTCCATCCTCCTCCTGTCCCCTCCTCTCCTCTCCATCCTCCTCTCCTCTCCATCTTCCTCCTGTCCTCTCCTCTCCTCTCCTCCCTCCTCCTCTCCTCTCCTCTCCATCTTCCTCCTGTCCTCTCCTCTCCTCTCCATCTTCCTCCTGTCCTCTCCTCTCCTCTCCATCCCTCCTCCTGTCCCCTCCTCTCCTCTCCATCCTCCTCCTGTCCTCTCCTCTCCTCTCCATCCTCCTCCTGTCCTCTCCTCTCCTCTCCATCCTCCTGTCCCCTCCTCTCCTCTCCTCCCTCCTCCTGTCCCCTCCTCTCCTCTCCTCTCCATCCTCCTGTCCCCTCCTCTCCTCTCCATCCTCCTCCTGTCCTCTCCTCTCCTCTCCATCCTCCTCCTGTCCTCTCCTCTCCTCTCCATCCTCCTCCTGTCCTGTCCTCTCCTCTCCATCCCTCCTCCTGTCCCCTCCTCTCCATCCTCCTCCTGTCCCCTCCTGTCCTCTCCTCTCCATCCTCCTCCTGTCCCCCCCCTCTCCTCTCCATCCTCCTCCTGTCCTCTCCTCTCCATCCTCCTCCTGTCCCATCCTCTCCTCTCCATCCTCCTCCTGTCCCATCCTCTCCTCTCCATCCTCCTCCTGTCCTGTCCTCTCCTCCCTCCTCCTGTCCCCTCCTCTCCTCTCCATCCTCCTCCTGTCCCCTCCTCTCCTCTCCATCCCCCTCCTGTCCCCTCCTCTCCTCTCCTCTCCATCCTCCTCCTGTCCCCTCCTCTCCTCTCCATCCATCCTCCTCCTGTCCTCTCCTCTCCTCTCCATCCTCCTCCTGTCCTGTCCTCTCCTCTCCATCCCTCCTCCTGTCCCCTCCTCTCCTCTCCGCCCTCCTCCTGTCCTCTCCTCCCTCCTCCTGTCCTCTCCTCTCCTCTCCATCCTCCTCATGTCCCCTCCTCTCCTCTCCATCCTCCTCCTGTCCCCTCCTCTCCTCTCCATCCTCCTCATGTCCCCCCCTCTCCTCTCCAT
>NC_074696.1:3444940-3539940 GCF_029448725.1 Salvelinus fontinalis
CAGGGCACAAGGAGACAGTCAGTCAGTCAGTAGCTCAGTACCTGGTATTGACTGGTTACTGTTCTCCCTCTCAGGACACAAGGAGACAGACAGTCAGTCAGTACCTGGTATTGACTGGTTACTGTTCTCTCTCTCAGGACACAAGGAGACAGACAGTCAGTCAGTACCTGGTATTGACTGGTTACTGTTCTCCCTCTCTCTTAGGGCACAAGGAGACAGTCAGTCAGTCAGTAGCTCAGTACCTGGTATTGACTGGTTACTGTTCTCCCTCTCTCTCTATCAGGGCACACGGTTCTGATACAGAGAACACCAATCACTGATGCTCATTAGGTGTGCAGGCAAAGCACAACAGATTTCTTACATACTCAAATTACTATTGTTAGGTATGCTTGCAAAGCAAATCACAACTCTAGATTTATTACATAGTCTACGATTTATTATTTTGAATTCTTTAGCCCGCTCTAGAGCTTAAACAAGTTATTAACACGAAACCAACTTCCAAATGTCCAGACTGCCCCAACTCAGGTTATTTGAGAAAATATTTTTGATAGCATTTATACTTTTTGAGCTAAAATAATATTTAAATGAGCTCCCATTGCATTTCAATGGGGGAAAAAAGGGCCATTGACTTGAATGGTAATTTCACCATCCAACCCAACAGAGGAGATGTTCGGACTGGCCCAAACTTAGATTGATGGTCGAAGCATTTTTTAATACTATGTAAACTTTTTGAATTGCATAAATGAACATGGGTTTCAATGACAACTAAAGGAATAAAGCGATAGCTTTTCAAAATGGTCCTGCTCCTTTTGCCAATATTGAGTTACAAGACCAACTTTAAAACATTCAGGCTAACTTCCAATTCATTCAACTCTTTATCAACAATAACTCAACCCTACATTTACATAAATTAGCATAAAACTCACCAATGGTATTTTTTTAATTGTTCAAGCTAGACACTAAAAACAACTTACTTATGTTCAGGGTATTCTAAATGTAAAATTATTACAACTTTTAGAAACTTATAATTATATAAATTTGTCAACATTTGCATTAAATAATTCTTTAACCGGTCAAGCTACCGACAGTAAACTACTTTCCTCATGTTCAGGCTATCCAAACTGGACATTCTTAAACACTTTTAACAACTATAACTACAGTGAACAAAAATATAAAACGCAGTATGCAACAATTTCAAGGATTTTACTGAGTTACAGATCATACAAGGAAATCAGTCAATTGAAATAAATTATATAGGCCTTAATATATGAATTTGACATGACTGGGCAAGGGCAGCCAGCCCCAGCCAATCAGAATATATTTTTTTCCCCCCAAAAGGGCTTTATTACTGACAGAAATACTCCCCAGTTTCATCAGCTGTCCGGGTGGCTGGTCTCAGACGATCCCGCAGGTCATGAAGCTGGATGTGGAGGTCCTGGGCTGGTGTGGTTACACGTGGTCTGTGGTTTGGAGGTCGGAAGCCTAACAACACGAGGTAGCCTACAACATGAGGTAGCCTAACAGCACGAGGTAGCCTACAACACGAGGTAGCCTAATAACACGAGGTAGCCTACAACACGAGGTAGCCTAACAACATGAGGTAGCCTAATAACACGAGGTAGCCTAACAGCACAAGGTAGCCTAACAGCACGAGGTAGCCTAACATATTCCACTAACTCCTATTATTCCACTAACTCCTTTTATTCCACTAACTCCTTTTATTCCACTAACTCTTATTATTCCATTAACTCCTATTATTCCACTAACTCCTATTATTCCACTAAATCCTTTTATTCCACTAACTCCTATTATTCCACTAACTCTTTTTATTCCACTAATTCCTATTATTCCACTAACTCCTTTTATTCCACTAACTCCTATTATTCCACTAACTCCTTTTATTCCACTAACTCCTTTTATTCCACTAACTCTTATTATTCCATTAACTCTTATTATTCCATTAACTCCTATTATTCCACTAACTCCTATTATTCCACTAAATCCTTTTATTCCACTAACTCCTATTATTCCACTAACTCTTTTTATTCCACTAATTCCTATTATTCCACTAACTCCTTTTATTCCACTAACTCCTATTATTCCACTAACTCCTTTTATTCCACTAACTCCTTTTATTCCACTAACTCCTATTATTCCACTAACTCTTTTTTAACTCTTATTATTCCACTAACTCATTTTATTCCACTAACTCCAATTATTCCACTAACTCCTATTATTCCACTAACTCCTATTATTCCACTAACTCTTTTTTAACTCTTATTATTCCACTAACACATTTTATTCCACTAACTGTCACGACCGTGTGGAGGATTGACGGACCAAAACGCAGCTTTAGGAAAATAAGCCATCTCCTTTTTATTGATGAAGAAGGCAAACGAAACAAAAACACTTAAACACTAAACAAAACAAGAAAACGATCGTGAAGCTAAACAACGATGTGCACACACTGGCTACAAACGTATCACATAGACAACTACTCACAACAAATGAAAGCCTATGGCTACCCTAAATAAGGCTCCCAATCAGAGACAACCGAAATCAGCTGTCTCTAATTGGGAACTCATTCAGGTAACCATAGACTCTCCTAGACAACTAAACATACATAGACAACGCTAGACACATGTACTCAACACAAACCCATATACTATACAACAACCCCTTTACCATAAAAACACCCAAAACCAACAAAACACAAACATTCCCCATGTCACACCCTGACCTAACTAAAATAATAAAGAAAACAAAGAATACTAAGGCCAGGGCGTGACACTAACTCCTATTATTCCACTAACTCCTATTATTCCACTAACTCATAGGACTCCTAAAACTAATTCCACTAACTCCTAGGACTCCTAAAACTAATTCCACATTCCCATTCATGTCAATCAACCACCATATTGAACTGAACAGAATATAATGGAACAGAGCTATAAGCTGTGTTTCCTGGAGGGAATATATGAATCCAAGTGGATTACGGCGCCAGGTGATATGAACACAGGGGGCTGGTGAGGGAGGCCAGGGCTGTGTATTTACCTGAACAAATGTATCCTATTGTGGAGCTGGAGAGGAATACTGCATCCCAATAGAGGCCCCTGGGCCCTGGTCTAAAGTAGTGCACTATATAGGGAATAGGGTTCCATAGGGCTCTGGTCTAAAGTAGTGCACTATATAGGGAATAGGGTGCCATAGGGCTCTGGTCTAAAGTAGTGCACTATTAGGGAATAGGGCTCTGGTCTATAGTAGGTCACTATATAGGGAATAGGGCTCTGGTCTAAAGTAGTCCACTATATAGGGAATAGGGCTCTGGTCTATAGTAGGGCACTATATAGGGAATAGGGCTCTGGTCTATAGTAGGGCACTATATAGGGAATAGGGCCCTTGTCTAATGTAGTGCACTATATAGGGATTAGGGTTCCATAGGGCTCTGGTCTAAAGTAGTGCACGATATAGGGAATAGGGTACCATAGGGCTCTGGTCTAAAGTAGTGCACGATATAAGGAATAGGGTTCCATAGGGCTCTGGTCTAAAGTAGTGCACTATATAGGGAATAGAGTTCCATAGGGCTCTGGTCTAAAGTAGTGCACTATATAGGGATTAGGGTTCCATAGGGCTCTGGTCTAAAGTAGTGCACGATATAGGGAATAGGGTACCATAGGGCTCTGGTCTAAAGTAGTGCACGATATAAGGAATAGGGTTCCATAGGGCTCTGGTCTAAAGTAGTGCACTATATAGGGAATAGAGTTCCATAGGGCTCTGGTCTAAAGTAGTGCACTATATAGGGAATAGGGTTCCACAGGGCTCTGGTCTAAAGCAGTGCACTATACAGGGAATAGGGTTCCATAGGGCTCTGGTCTAAAGCAGTGCACTATATAGGGAATAGGGTTCCATAGGGCTCTGGTCTAAAGCAGTGCACTATATAGGGAATAGGGTTCCATAGAAACAGTGGTCTGACACCTGATGCTGCCTGGTCTGGAATAATGCAGCATGTTCATCTCTCACGCCCTTTAAACAAACAAACAAACAAACAAACAAACAAACAAACAAACAAACAAACAAACAAACAAACAAACAAACACACACACACACACACACACACACACACACACACACACACACACACACACACACACACACACACACACACACACACACACACACACACACACACACACACACACACACACACACGACTATGTTATATCCTTCTGGAGACCTAAAATTGATTTCCTTTCAAAAATCCTATTTTTCTAACCCTAAACCTAACCCCTAAGCTTAAAATAGCCTTTGTCCTCGTTTTACTATCCTTGTGAGGACTTTTGAGGATTTACAGTACCCACGCAGATAGTACTATAAGCACACACCCGTACGTTCATGCCTCCATTCTCCTGAGGACTGGGCCATGCCAGAGCAGTGACCTGCTTCTAACTCTCCCTGGCAAGACATCAGACGGTACACTAGTTCAGCTCTAAGGGTATTTCAGCTTAAAGGGTATTACAGCTCTAATATTTCAGCTCTAAGGGTATTTCAGCTCTAATATTTCAGCTCTAATATTTCAGCTCTAATATTTCAGCTCTAAGGGTATTTCAGCTCTAAGGGTATTTCAGCTCTAAGGGTATTTCAGCTCTAAGGGTATTTCAGCTCTAAGCGTATTTAAGCTCTAATATTTCAGCTCTAAGGGTATTTCAGCTCTAAGGGTATTTAAGCTCTAAGGGTATTTCAGCTCTAAGGGTATTTAAGCTCTAAGGGTATTTAAGCTCTAAGGGTAGTTCAGCTCTAAGGGTAGTTCAGCTCTAATATTTCAGCTCTAAGGGTATTTAAGCTCTAAGGGTAGTTCAGCTCTAATATTTCAGCTCTAAGGGTATTTCAGCTCTAAGTGTCTCTCACGCTGCTGTTGCTTTCTGCTCCTATGTATTGCCTTCCAGCTCCCACCACCACCACCCCAGCCTCCATCTGTTAGGTTCTGTGTTCCTGTGTTCGATCGGTATAGTTTACCACGCTCACTGCCCGTGAGGCTATATTTCACATGGACGCTTTGCTCGGAGAGCCTATATCGTCAAGACTTGCATTATTCATCGTTGAATAAATTGTCAAACATATTTCTACGTGGTGTTTTCTTTCTGAAATAACTATTCTGTTGATTAAGGGGCTTGGCATACTGCCCTGGCTAATCCAATGGTGAACTAACTATTCTGTTGATTAAGGGGCTTGGCATACTGCCCTGGCTAATCCAATGGTGAACTAACTATTCTGTTGATTAAGGGGCTTGGCATAATGCCCTGGCTAATCCAATGGTGAACTAACTATTCTGTTGATTAAGGGCTTGGCATACTGCCCTGGCTAATCCAATGGTGAACTAACTATTCTGTTGATTAAGGGGCTTGGCATACTGCCCTGGCTAATCCAATGGTGAACTAACTATTCTGTTGATTAAGGGCTTGGCATACTGCCCTGGCTAATCCAATGGTGAACTAACTATTCTGTTGATTAAGGGCTTGGCATACTGCCCTGGCTAATCCAATGGTGAACTAACTATTCTGTTGATTAAGGGCTTGGCATACTGCCCTGGCTAATCCAATGGTGAACTAACTATTCTGTTGATTAAGGGCTTGGCATACTGCCCTGGCTAATCCAATGGTGAACTAACTATTCTGTTGATTAAGGGGCTTGGCATACTGCCCTGGCTAATCCAATGGTGAAATAACTATTCTGTTGATTAAGGGCTTGGCATACTGCCCTGGCTAATCCAATGGTGAACTAACTATTCTGTTGATTAAGGGTTTGCAGCAACAGCAATTTTATACTTAACACACATAAACATGAGCGAGCGTGCACACACACACACAAAGACCCAAACAGGACACACACATTAAAACAGATGTGGCCTCTCCAATGCCAGGCTTGTTTGTTGTTTTTATTTTGGACACTCACTTGACAACTGGTTGTCAAAAACAAACGAGACAAACCGTAGCACTGCTACAGTACGTGAAGCTGAACATTAAAAAGAAACTACTGCTTGACTGGACCTACAATGGCCTTGTAAGTGGCATTGGATAGATATAGGACAGTGAGTGAAGGGTCAAATTAAAAGTGTCCCCCCCTCCCGATTGTAAGAGCCATTAAATATGACTAAGGCTCTGACAAGCTTTCATTCCAACTGGACATCCTCTCCGTTCCTCTGTCAAGGCCGTCTCTCTCTCTCCTAAGTGCACTTTCCCTCCTAACCCGACTAGCACTTTGGAATTGATTGAAACAAAATGTCACAATTATGCCATGTAACTCCAAGCTCCGAGCCGTCCTTCCATGCACGGCCTTAAATATTCATCAATTAGTGGCCTCTTTTTTTCCCCCCCTAAATGATTTTTCATTCAGTTTGCAGAGATGTATGGTTCCCCTGCTGTTAACCAGTCTAAAGGCATTAGTTTCTGGGTTTGCAATTAAACCTTATGCATAATTCATGAGCCAGACCAAAACTCTGTCTGTCTGTCCTTAGACAGAGGCTCAGTCCTAAATAGCACTCTATTCCCTATGTAGTGCACTACTTTAGACCAGGTTCCATAGCGCCCTGGTGAAAAGCGGTGTACTTTATAGGGAATAGGATTCCATTTGGGCCGCAGACTGCTACAATGCGCTGAGCTCTCTCTACGCTGGAGACAGAGATGGGAAATGAATTCAGTCTCTCTCTCTCACTCTCTGTCTCTGTCTCCATCTATATCTCTCTCTCTCATGTCTCTCTCTCTCTCATGTCTCTCTCTCTCTCTCTCATGTCTCTCTCTCTCTCTCTCATGTCTCTCTCTCTCTCTCTCTCTCTCTCTCTCTCTCTCTCTCTCTCTCTCTCTCTCTCTCTCTCTCTCTCTCTCTCGAGAGAGAGAGAGAGAGAGAGAGAGAGAGAGAGAGAGAGAGAGAGAGAGAGAGAGAGAGAGAGAGAGAGAGAGAGAGAGAGAGAATAGAGGAGGTGGCCGTGAAGATGAGCTTTCTGTGAGATAGATCAACGTATGCTGAGGGTAGACAGAATAGCAGAGGATAAGAATACCACTGAGGAAATGAATGTGTAGAAATCTATGAAACCTTAGCTCATGTATAAAGTATTACAATATATTGAAGAACATGTTATAACTAAATGATTAATGCAATAGCCAAGATGTCTGTATTTATAATATGGCATTAACATGTATATAACTGACAATACAAAAACAATATACTATCCTCTGAATATACAATAGAATACAAGTGGTTGCTTTACTTATAGTGTTTTAAGTGTTTTCGTGTACATTTTCCATAGTGAACAAACGGGAAACTCTCTATACTCTCTATCCAGCCTAGCTCTCTGTCCAACCTAGCTCTCTGTCCAACCTAGCTCTCTGTCCAAACTAGCTCTCTGTCCAACCTAGCTCTCTGGCCAACCTAGCTCTCTGGCCAACCTAGCTCTCTGGCCAACCTAGCTCTCTGGCCAACCTAGCTCTCTGGCCAACCTAGCTCTCTGGCCAACCTAGCTCGCTGTCCAACCTAGCTCTCTGTCCAACCTAGCTCTCTGTCCAACCTAGCTCTCTGTCCAACCCAGCTCGCTGTCCAACCTAGCTCTCTGTCCAACCTAGCTCTCTGGCCAACCTAGCTCTCTGTCCAACCTAGCTCTCTGTCCAACCTAGCTCTCTGGCCAACCTAGCTCTCTGTCCAACCTAGCTCGCTGTCCAAC
Source organism: Salvelinus fontinalis (assembly GCF_029448725.1). NCBI lineage: Eukaryota > Metazoa > Chordata > Actinopteri > Salmoniformes > Salmonidae > Salvelinus > Salvelinus fontinalis. Next base: position 3,452,652 of record NC_074696.1, read on the forward strand.
CTAGCTCTCTGGCCAACCTAGCTCTCTGGCCAACCTAGCTCTCTGTCCAACCTAGCTCGCTGTCCAACCTAGCTCTCTGGCCAACCTAGCTCTCTGGCCAACCTAGCTCTCTGGCCAACCTAGCTCTCTGGCCAACCTAGCTCGCTGTCCAACCTAGCTCGCTGTCCAACCTAGCTCTCTGGCCAACCTAGCTCTCTGGCCAACCTAGCTCGCTGTCCAACCTAGCTCTCTGGCCAACCTAGCTCTCTGGCCAACCTAGCTCTCTGTCCAACCTAGCTCTCTGTCCAACCTAGCTCGCTGTCCAACCTAGCTCTCTGGCCAACCTAGCTCTCTGGCCAACCTAGCTCTCTGGCCAACCTAGCTCGCTGTCCAACCTAGCTCTCTGGCCAACCTAGCTCTCTGGCCAACCTAGCTCTCTGGCCAACCTAGCTCTCTGGCCAACCTAGCTCTCTGGCCAACCTAGCTCTCTGGCCAACCTAGCTCTCTGTCCAACCTAGCTCTCTGTCCAACCTAGCTCTCTGTCCAACCTAGCTCTCTGTCCAACCTAGCTCTCTGTCCAACCTAGCTCTATGTCCAAACTAGCTCTATGTCCAAACTAGCTCTCTGTCCAACCTAGCTCGCTGTCCAACCTAGCTCTCTGGCCAACCTAGCTCTCTGGCCAACCTAGCTCTCTGGCCAACCTAGCTCTCTGTCCAACCTAGCTCTCTGTCCAACCTAGCTCTCTGTCCAACCTAGCTCTCTGTCCAACCTAGCTCTCTGTCCAACCTAGCTCTCTGTCCAACCTAGCTCCTTGTTTTGGCCTTATGGTATTGTGTCAGGAGTCTGGCCTCTTACTATGGTCCTCTGCTGCCATCTGGTGGAGAAGCATGTAATAAATATTCGATTGAAAGAACAGGAACTAATTACTTATAATTATATCAAATATGTGTTTTAATAGAAGTACCTCTTCATACTGATGCAACACCATAGTATGAATGTCCACTCTTACTGAAGCACTGGTAGGAACAGAGGAGAACACATACAGGGATGGTCTGAGAAATAAGGCCATGCTAATACAAAACATTATTGTCCTCCCTCACCTTAAACGTCACCAACCGCCACTGTCTGGTCGTTCTGTAATCTGGCCAGTTATGACAAACTGTATATTTGATTGGGCAGTCTGACCAGCTTGTTGTTGGTTAAATTCATGTCAACTATTTTCTTGAGAAAACCAATTTCTACAGGAAGTTCTTCCAATTGGTTGTCCAGTGGACTGGGGTTTTCCAGTCTATGAAAACAGAGAAAACGAAACATGTGGTTATATTTCTATATTAAGCCTAATCTCGGTTGACCCAGAAGTAAAATCTTGAGTAATTTGTTCAGATGTTCAATATGTTTACAAGGGCAGCACATTTCTGATATTTTTTTCCCCAGTAATTGATCTTTTGACAATTAAACATCCGATCTTTTCAAATCAGATATTTTTCATAGCTGATCTGATTGGTCAAAAACACAATTAGTTGCAAAAAAAAATAGAATTGGAGCAATTGGGCGCGTTCCTCTGCCAAAGCCTTGCTGACGCCTGGATAGGTATTTTACATATCAGCTGACCAGTGACCAGATCTCACAACACCTGGATAGGTATTTTACATATCAGCTGACCAGTGACCAGATCTCACAACACCTGGATAGGTATTTTACATATCAGCTGACCAGATCTTACAACACCTGGATAGGTATTTTACATATCAGCTGACCAGTGACCAGATCTCACAACACCTGGATAGGTATTTTACATATCAGCTGACCAGATCTTACAACACCTGGATAGGTATTTTACATATCAGCTGACCAGATCTCACAACACCTGGATAGGTATTTTACATATCAGCTGACCAGATCTCACAACACCTGGATAGGTATTTTACATATCAGCTGACCAGATCTCACAACACCTGGATAGGTATTTTACATATCAGCTGACCAGATCTCACAACACCTGGATAGGTATTTTACATATCAGCTGACCAGTGACCAGATCTTACAACACCTGGATAGGTATTTTACATATCAGCTGACCAGATCTCACAACACCTGGATAGGTATTTTACATATCAGCTGACCAGATCTCACAACACCTGGATAGGTATTTTACATATCAGCTGACCAGTGACCAGATCTCACAACACCTGGATAGGTATTTTACATATCAGCTGACCAGATCTCACAACACCTGGATAGGTATTTTACATATCAGCTGACCAGATCTCACAACACCTGGATAGGTATTTTACATATCAGCTGACCAGATCTCACAACACCTGGATAGGTATTTTACATATCAGCTGACCAGTGACCAGATCTCACAACACCTGGATAGGTATTTTACATATCAGCTGACCAGTGACCAGATCTCACAACACCTGGATAGGTATTTTACATATCAGCTGACCAGATCTCACAACACCTGGATAGGTATTTTACATATCAGCTGACCAGGTCTCACAACACCTGGATAGGTATTTTACATATCAGCTGACCAGTGACCAGATCTTACAACACCTGGATAGGTATTTTACATATCAGCTGACCAGTGACCAGATCTCACAACACCTGGATAGGTATTTTACATATCAGCTGACCAGTGACCAGATCTTACAACACCTGGATAGGTATTTTACATATCAGCTGACCAGATCTCACAACACCTGGATAGGTATTTTACATATCAGCTGACCAGTGACCAGATCTCACAACACCTGGACAGGTATTTTACATATCAGCTGACCAGTGACCAGATCTCACAACACCTGGATAGGTATTTTACATATCAGCTGACCAGTGACCAGATCTTACAACACCTGGATAGGTATTTTACATATCAGCTGACCAGATCTCACAACACCTGGATAGGTATTTTACATATCAGCTGACCAGATCTCACAACACCTGGATAGGTATTTTACATATCAGCTGACCAGTGACCAGATCTCACAACACCTGGATAGGTATTTTACATATCAGCTGACCAGATCTCACAACACCTGGATAGGTATTTTACATATCAGCTGACCAGATCTCACAACACCTGGATAGGTATTTTACATATCAGCTGACCAGATCTCACAACACCTGGATAGGTATTTTACATATCAGCTGACCAGTGACCAGATCTCACAACACCTGGATAGGTATTTTACATATCAGCTGACCAGTGACCAGATCTCACAACACCTGGATAGGTATTTTACATATCAGCTGACCAGATCTCACAACACCTGGATAGGTATTTTACATATCAGCTGACCAGGTCTCACAACACCTGGATAGGTATTTTACATATCAGCTGACCAGTGACCAGATCTTACAACACCTGGATAGGTATTTTACATATCAGCTGACCAGTGACCAGATCTCACAACACCTGGATAGGTATTTTACATATCAGCTGACCAGTGACCAGATCTTACAACACCTGGATAGGTATTTTACATATCAGCTGACCAGATCTCACAACACCTGGATAGGTATTTTACATATCAGCTGACCAGTGACCAGATCTCACAACACCTGGACAGGTATTTTACATATCAGCTGACCAGTGACCAGATCTCACAACACCTGGATAGGTATTTTACATATCAGCTGACCAGTGACCAGATCTTACAACACCTGGATAGGTATTTTACATATCAGCTGACCAGATCTCACAACACCTGGATAGGTATTTTACATATCAGCTGACCAGATCTCACAACACCTGGATAGGTATTTTACATATCAGCTGACCAGATCTCACAACACCTGGATAGGTATTTTACATATCAGCTGACCAGTGACCAGATCTCACAACACCTGGATAGGTATTTTACATATCAGCTGACCAGATCTCACAACACCTGGATAGGTATTTTACATATCAGCTGACCAGTGACCAGATCTCACAACACCTGGATAGGTATTTTACATATCAGCTGACCAGTGACCAGATCTCACAACACCTGGATAGGTATTTTACATATCAGCTGACCAGATCTCACAACACCTGGATAGGTATTTTACATATCAGCTGACCAGATCTCACAACACCTGGATAGGTATTTTACATATCAGCTGACCAGATCGCACAACACCTGGATAGGTATTTTACATATCATAGGTATTTTACATATCATAGGTATTTTACATATCAGCTGACCAGTGACCAGATCGCACAACACCTGGATAGGTAGTTTACATATCAGCTGACCAGATCTCACAACACCTGGATAGGTATTTTACATATCAGCTGACCAGATCGCACAACACCTGGATAGGTATTTTACATATCAGCTGACCAGATCGCACAACACCTGGATAGGTATTTTACATATCAGCTGACCAGATCGCACAACACCTGGATAGGTATTTTACATATCAGCTGACCAGATCTCACAACACCTGGATAGGTATTTTACATATCAGCTGACCAGATCGCACAACACCTGGATAGGTATTTTACATATCATAGGTATTTTACATATCATAGGTATTTTACATATCAGCTGACCAGTGACCAGATCGCACAACACCTGGATAGGTAGTTTACATATCAGCTGACCAGATCGCACAACACCTGGATAGGTATTTTACATATCAGCTGACCAGATCACGTTATAGCAATTGGTCGCACGCAACCATTGATTAATGCATGCAACGTCTGAGCAGGGCAACGTGACTATTGTCTGTCCGAGGGGAGATTACATGGCAGCCCAAATCTGATTTTTGTTTCACTGATTGGTCACCTCTGATAAAGATCTGATGTGATTGGTCAAAATACTAAATTGGCTAGTGGGGAAAAGATCAGAAAGGGGCTGCCTGTGTAAACACAGCCTATGTAGCCTATTCTTCTATCATGCACAGGCTTGCTGTATGTATCACAATTAGGCTTTTGGTAAACAAGTTGGTACCCTTTGACCTCTAGTGGAAGGACTGTGATGTGACCTTTTGATCTCTGGTGGAAGGACTGTGATGTGACCTTTTGATCTCTGGTGGAAGGACTGTGAAGTGACCTTTTGACCTCTAGTGGAAGGACTGTGATGTGACCTTTTGACCTCTGGTGGAAGGACTGTGAAGTGACCTTTTGATCTCTGGTGGAAGGACTGTGATGTGACCTTTTGATCTCTAGTAGAAGGACTGTGAAGTGACCATTTGATCTCTGGTAGAAGGACTATGAAGTGACCTTTTGATCTCTGGTAGAAGGATTGTGATGTGACCTTTTGATCTCTGGTGGAAAGGACTGTGATGTGACCTTTTGATCTCTAGTGGAAGGACTGTGATGTGACCTTTTGACCTCTAGTGGAAGGACTGTGATGTGACCTTTTGATCTCTAGTGGAAGGACTGTGATGTGACCTTTTGACCTCTAGTGGAAGGACTGTGATGTGACCTTTTGACCTCTAGTGGAAGGACTGTGATGTGACCTTTTGATCTCTGGTAGAAGGACTGTGAAGTGATTGTGGTTCAGATTGAGGAGAGTGAGGTTATGAAGTCCTTTATGATATGTGTGCGTGTGTGTGATGATGATGAGGGATTATCATGGAATGGCAGTGATGACACTGTACCTATTGAGGTCACATTGACAGCAGGACAGTTTACATAACACCTCTGGTGGCAATCTTGAATGTCAAGAGGTGTAGGTAGCTTAGAACAGAGGCCTTCTCCTACAGAACATTATTTCACAAATTAAACTTGTCAACCTTTCAATATGCAAATAGAGAACAAAAAGCAAAACATATACATTATAGCTAGCAGGCTAGTCATATAACCAGACACAGCTGTACTATAGCTAGCAGGCTAGTCATATAACCAGACACAGCTGTACTATAGCTAGCAGGCTAGTCATATAACCAGACACAGCTGTACTATAGCTAGCAGGCTAGTCATATAACCAGACACAGCTGTACTATAGCTAGCAGGCTAGTCATATAACCAGACACAGCTGTACTATAGCTAGCAGGCTAGTCATATAACCAGACACAGCTGTACTATAGCTAGCAGGCTAGTCATATAACCAGACACAGCTGTACTATAGCTAGCAGGCTAGTCATATAACCAGACACAGCTGTACTATAGCTAGCAGGCTAGTCATAAAACCAGACACAGCTGTACTATAGCTAGAGCTAGCAGGCTAGTCATATAACCAGACACAGCTGTACTATAGCTAGCAGGCTAGTCATATAACCAGACACAACTGTACAATGGCTAGCAGGCTAGTCATATAACCAGATACAGCTGTACTATAGCTAGCAGGCTAGTCATATAACCAGACACCGCTGTACTATAGCTAGCAGGCTAGTCATATAACCAGACACAGCTGTACTATAGCTAGCAGGCTAGTCATATAACCAGACACAACTGTACTATAGCTAGCAGGCTAGTCATATAACCAGACACAGCTGTACTATAGCTAGCAGGCTAGTCATATAACCAGACACAGCTGTACTATAGCTAGCAGGCTAGTCATATAAGCAGACACAGCTGTACTATAGCTAGCAGGCTAGTCATATAACCAGACACAGCTGTACTATAGCTAGCAGGCTAGTCATATAACCAGACACAGCTGTACTATAGCTAGCAGGCTAGTCATATAACCAGACACAGCTGTACTATAGCTAGCAGGCTAGTCATATAACCAGACACAGCTGTACTATAGCTAGCAGGCTAGTCATATAACCAGACACAGCTGTACTATAGCTAGCAGGCTAGTCATATAACCAGACACAACTGTACTATAGCTAGAGCTAGCAGGCTAGTCATATAACCAGACACAGCTGTACTATAGCTAGCAGGCTAGTCATATAACCAGACACAGCTGTACTATAGCTAGCAGGCTAGTCATATAACCAGACACAGCTGTACTATAGCTAGCAGGCTAGTCATATAACCAGACACAGCTGTACTATAGCTAGCAGGCTAGTCATATAACCAGACACAGCTGTACTATAGCTAGCAGGCTAGTCATATAACCAGACACAACTGTACTATAGCTAGCAGGCTAGTCATATAACCAGACACAGCTGTACTATAGCTAGCAGGCTAGTCATATAACCAGACACAGCTGTACTATAGCTAGCAGGCTAGTCATATAACCAGACACAGCTGTACTATAGCTAGCAGGCTAGTCATATAACCAGACACAACTGTACTATAGCTAGCAGGCTAGTCATATAACCAGACACAGCTGTACTATAGCTAGCAGGCTAGTCATATAACCAGACACAGCTGTACTATAGCTAGCAGGCTAGTCAAGTAACCAGACACAGCTGTACTATAGCTAGCAGGCTAGTCATATAACCAGACACAGCTGTACTATAGCTAGCAGGCTAGTCATATAACCAAACACAACTGTACTATAGCTAGCAGGCTAGTCATATACCTTGTGCCTCCCGGGTGGCGCAGTGGTCTAGGGCACTGCATCGCAGTGCTAGCTGCGCCACCAGAGTCTCTGGGTTCACGCCCAGGCTCTGTCGCAGCCGGCCGCAACCGGGAGGTCCGTGGGGCGACGCACAATTGGCATAGCGTCGTCCGGGTTAGGGAGGGTTTGGCCGGTAGGGATTACCTTGTCTCAGTAAGTAAAATGTAATAAAATGTATGCACTCTACTGTAAGTCGCTCTGGATAAGAGCGTCTGCTAAATGACTAAAATGTAAAAAAAAAAAAAAAAAATGTAAAAAATGATATAACCAGACACACCTGTACTATAGCTAGCAGGCTAGTCATATAACCAGACACAACTGTACTATAGCTAGCAGGCTAGTCATATAACCAGACACAGCTGTACTATAGCTAGCAGGCTAGTCATATAACCAGACACAACTGTACTATAGCTAGCAAGCTAACAAGGTGTTTGCATAAAAGGCTGGCTGGCTAGCTAGCTAACATAAAATTGTATTGGTCGCATACGAACATTTAGCAGATGTCATTGCGGGTGTAGCGCAATGCAACAGGGCAGTAATATCTAACAATACACACAAATCTAAAATAATTAAAGAATGGAATTTAGAAATATAAGGATGTGCAATGTCAGAGTCCAGAGTGTGAACATATGGTCCCGCTTTAAATGACGTGCAGCTTATAAAGGCTTCATAAAGCCTTCATAAGTTCTTCACAAATACTACATACACGTGCCACTAATCCTCTATAACTGCATGTCATGTTCTATAAAGGGCTTATAAATGTGACATAACTGTGTGACATAATCACCAATGTCAAATGTGACATAACCCACTATGTCAAATATAATATAAACCTGTGCTTAGGTTGGCATAAGCACCGCTTAATAAAGGCTTAATAAAGCATATTAAATCGAGGCATCACAAAGCATTTATAGCCTTGGCATGCTTCTTGTTACAGCATTGGAATGCCAGGATAGTGGGTTCGATTCCCAGGACCACCTATACATATATATATATATATTTTTTTTTTTACCGTTATTTTACCAGGTAAGTTGACTGAGAACACATTCTCATTTGCAGCAACGACCTGGGGAATAGTTACAGGGGAGAGGAGGGGGATGACTGAGCCAATTGTAAACTGGGGATTATTAGGTGACCATGATGGTTTGAGGGCCAGATTGGGAATTTAGCCAGGACACCGGGGTTAACACCCCTACTCTTACGATAAGTGCCATGGGATCTTTAATGACCTCAGAGAGTCAGGACACCCGTTTAACGTCCCATCTGAATATATAAAAATGAATGCACACATGACTAAGTAGCTTTGGACAGAAGCATCTGCTAAATGGTATATATTATAATACTCTAAAATACTTATTTCCCTCCTGGGGGCACAGTCTATGACTGTCCTTCAGTGGCCCAGCCAGAGCCCGGACTTGAACCCGATCCAATATTTTCCAAAAGTTACTGTACATATGAGATGAGTAAAGCAGTATGTAAACATTATTAAAGTGACCAGTGATTCCATGTCTATGTATAGAGGGCAGCAGCCTCTAAGGTGCAGGGTGGAGTAACATTATTAAAGTGGCCAGTGATTCCATGTCTATGTATAGAGGACAGCAGCCTCTAAGGTGCAGGGTTGAGTAACCGGGTGGTAGCCGGCTAGTGATGGCTATTTAACAGTTTAATGGCCTTGAGATAAAAAGCTGTTTTCAGTCTCTCGGTCTCAGCTTTGATGCACCTGTACTGACCTCACCTTCTGGATGATAGCAGGGTGAACAGGCAGTGGCTCGGGTGGTTGTTGTCCTTGATTATCTTTTTGGCCTTCCTGTGACATCGGGTGGTGTAGGTGTCCTGGAGGGCAGGTAGTTTTCCCCCGGTGACTACCCGCTGGAAAGCCCTGTGGTTGTGGACGGTGCAGTTGCCGTACCAGGCGGTGATATAGCTCGACAGGATGCTCTCAATGGTGCATCCGTAAAAGTTTGTGAGTGTTTTAGGTGACAAGCTGAATTTTCTCAGCCTCCTGAGGTTGAAGAGGTGCTGTTGCTCCTTCTTCACAACACCGTCTGTGTGGGTGGACCATTTCACATCGTCAGTGATGTGTTATCCCCCGAGGAACTTGAAGCGTTTCACCTTCTCCACTGCGGTCCCGTCGATGTGAATGGGGGCGGGCTCCCTCTGCTGTCTCCTGAAGTCCACGATCAGATCATTTGTCGATGTGAAGGGAGCGGTTACTCACGTGTTGTAAGGACGGCCGTTCCACAGGCAGTTATTATTGTTTAGCAAAACATTAAGAACACCTTACTAATATTGATGTGTCCCTCAAGCTAGAATCACCAAACCAACTTTCACATGTTCAGGGTACCCTATAACTTTTATCAACCATAACTACATACACTGAGTGTACAAAACATTAGGAACACCTTCTTAATATTAAGTTACACAACCCCTTTTGCCCTCAGAACAGCCTCAGTTTGTCGGGGCATGGGACGCTACAAGGTGTCGAAAGCGTTCCACAGGGATGCTGGCTCATGTTGACTCCAATGATTCCCACAGTTGTGTCAAGTTGGCTGGATGTTCTTTGGGTGGTGGACAATTCTTGATACACACAGGCAACTGTTGAGCGTGAAAACCCCAGCAGCGTTGCAGTTCTTGACTCAAACTGGTGCACCTGGCACCTACTACCGTAACCCTGTTCAAAGGCACTTCAATCTTTCGTCTTGCCCATTCACCCTCTGAATGGCACACATACACAATCCATGTCTCAAGGCTTAAAATCCTTCTTTAACCCGTCTCCTGCCCTTCGTCTACACTGATTGAAGTGGATTTAACAAGTAACATCAATAAGGGATCATAGCTTTCACCTGGATTCACCTGGTCAGTCTGTCATGGAAAGAGAAGGTGTTCTTAATGTTTTGTACAGTCAGTCAGTGTACTGCGTTAATCTTGGAACAGATTTAGGAACGTTGATCATTTTCTTCGAGCTCATACTGAATGACTGAGTTAGCTTTCAAAAGCTCTGATAACCAGATTGCTAGCCATGATTTGGTACACAGGACACAAAAAACTCCCACAAGAGAGGCGGGTTCCTATAGAAACAAGACGCTTTATGACTTAACAAAATCCCATTTACTGTTTTTATTACAAAAGAGATTATTTTTCTATTTCCTCCTGGTTTTGTCTGAACTTCAGAACCATTCTAGCTACTGTGGAAGGACCACCAGAGGGCAGGCTGGGCTCACGGATGGTAGCCCAACAAGGCATGGGAGACAAGGTAACCAGAGGCAATTAAGCACAGCTGACACTACTAATGAGATATTCTCCTTCCCCTATAAGAGAGAGTATGGAACCAGCAGAAAGGAGACTATCTCTGGAAGATGGCCACCGAGACAGAGGAGATATCTAGGAAGAACCATTAAGACGGTGACAATCACGTGACTTTTTGTTGTAGTTTAAAGACAATCGTATTGTGTTCTTGTTTTTGATCTGGAGAAGAAGATATGTTTTCTTTTTCCTTTGGGAGATTTTCGTTGATTCTGTTGGAGTGTTTGTGTTGACCAAATGCCCTCAATATAGAACTATGTTCAATCAAGAAAACCTACTCCTGACTCGTTTGTTCCACCTTCCTGCTTTAGAGTGACGCCCAATTACTTGGTCCGCTCACATTACTATAAGAGCTTTCCCCTGAATGTGTCCCGATCAATGGAAAATAAAATGCCTAAATTGGCACATTGGACATCCAACATGACAATATGTTCTGGTATATTTGAATTTATGTCTTTCCAGTGGAAATGAAACAAAATTGAAAACCGTTATGATAATTGTATTGTCCATCAGCATACACACATACAAGACAATCAGCCTTCGATATTGCAGTCATAGGAAATAACCGCACACACAACATCACTACTAAAAGCAATATTTAATAGATAACATTTCCATGGTGATTTCAGGAGTATTCACAAGCACCGATGAAGGGTGTATAAAGTTACTTCCAATTCTTCCTCAGCTCACTGTGATGGAAAACTAATCTCTCAGTCGCCACATAGTTAGGTGGAATTATTTTCAGTCTCCTCTGCCTCTCTCTCTCTCTCTCTCCTCTCCCATCAAATTCCATGGATGGCAAGCACTTTATTTAGACAGTAAACCGTAAATCTGATAACACCATATAAACAGAACAAAATTATAAAAAAACGCAACATGCAACAATGTCCTTGATTTTACGGCGTTACAGTTCATATGAGGAAATCAGCCAATTAAAATTAATGAATTAGGCCCTAATCTATGGATTTCACATGACTGGGAATACAGATATGCATCTGTTGGTCACAGATAACCTAAAAAAAGAAAAATGGGCCTCACAATGGGCCTCGGGATCTCGTCCCAGTATCTCTGTGCATTGGATAAAACGAAATTGTGTTAGTTGTCCGTAGCTTATGCCTGTCCATACCATAACGCCACCACCACCATGGGGCACTCTGTTGACATCAGCAAACCACTCGCCCACAAAACGCCATACACGTGGTCTGACGGTTGCGAGGCCGGTTGGACGTACTTTCAAATTCTCTAAAACGACATTGGAGGTGGCTTATGGTAGAGAAATTAACATTCACTTCTCTGGCAACGGCTCTGGTGGACATCGCTGCAGTCAGCATGCCAATTGTACGCTCCCTCAAAACTTGAGACATCTGTGGCATTGTGTTGTGTGACAAAATTGCATGTTTTAGAGTGGCATTTTATTGTCCCCAGCACAAGGTGCACCTGTGTAATGATCATACTGTTTAAGCAGCTTTTTTGATATGCCACACTTGTCAGATGGATGGATAATCTTGGGAAAGGAGAAATGCTCACTAGCAGGGGTGTAAACAAATTTGTGCTCAACATTTGAGAGAAATAAGCTTTTTGTGCGTAATGGAACATTTCTGGGATCTTTTATTTCAGCTCATGAAAAACATGAAACCAACACATTACACATTGTGTTTATATTTTTGTTCAGTATAGTTGACTTAGTAATTAATTATAATGTAACTCAATGACAGTCTCAGGTCTCCTCTTGAGTGGCAGGGTCTTTCATACGTTCCACTGAGTTGTAGTGTTCTCCCAGTCCGTACGCATGACGCATGTAACTGAAACACAATGGCAACAGGCTCACTCCATCGTTTGGATAATTTGTTTTTCTGCCAAATGGCAGCCACGTCACTTGGTTTACTGTAAGGCTGATCGTGAATGGGGCTGAAGAAATGTAACCACTCAAATTACTTGATAAACTGATCTAGGGATGTAAGGGGCACTGACATGGTGCTAACAGAATGGAGGTTAACTGACATGGTGCTAACATAATGGAGGATAACTGACATGGTGCTTACAGAACAGAATGGAGGTTAACTGACATGGTGCTAACAGAATGGAGGTTAACTGACATGGTGCTAACAGAATGGAGGTTAACTGACATGGTGCTAACAGAATGGAGGTTAACTGACATGGTGGTAACAGAATGGAGGTTAACTGACATGGTGAGAATGGAGGTTAACTGACATGGTGAGAATGGAGGTTAACTGACATGGTGCTAACAGAATGGAGGTTAACTGACATGGTGCTAACAGAATGGAGGTTAACTGACATGGTGCTAACAGAACAGAATGGAGGTTAACTGACATGGTGCTAACAGAACAGAATGGAGGATAACTGACATGGTGCTAACAGAATGGAGGATAATTGACATGGTGCTAACAGAATGGGGGATAACTGACATGGTGCTAACAGAATGGAGGATAACTGACATGGTGCTAACAGAATGGAGGATAACTGACATGGTGCTAACAGAACAGAATGGAGGATAACTGACATGGTGCTAACAGAATGGAGGTTAACTGACATGGTGCTAACAGAATGGAGGATAACTGACATGGTGCTAACAGAATGGAGGATAACTGACATAGTGCTAACAGAATGGAGGTTAACTGACATGGTGCTAACAGACTGGAGGTTAACTGACATGGTGCTAACAGAATGGAGGTTAACTGACATGGTGCTAACAGAACAGAATGGAGGTTAACTGACATGGTGCTAACTGAATGGAGGTTAACTGACATGGTGCTAACAGAATGGAGGTTAACTGACATGGTGCTAACAGAATGGAGGTTAACTGACATGGTGCTAACAGAATGGAGGTTAACTGACATGGTGCTAACTGAATGGAGGTTAACTTACATGGTGCTAACAGAATAGAGGATAACTGACATGGTGCTAACAGAATGGAGGTTAACTGACATGGTGCTAACAGAATGGAGGTTAACTGACATGGTGCTAACAGAATGGAGGTTAACTGACATGGTGCTAACAGAATGGAGGTTAACTGACATGGTGCTAACAGAATGGAGGTTAACTGACATGGTACTAACAGAATGGAGGTTAACTGACATGGTGCTAACAGAATGGAGGATAACTGACATGGTGCTAACAGAATGGAGGTTAACTGACATGGTACTAACAGAATGGAGGTTAACTGACATGGTGCTAACAGAATGGAGGTTAACTGACATGGTGCTAACAGAACAGAATGGAAGTTAACTGACATGGTGCTAACAGAATGGAGGTTAACTGACATGGTACTAACAGAATGGAGGTTAACTGACAGGGTGCTAACAGAATGGAGGATAACTGACATGGTGCTAACAGAACAGAGTGGAGGTTAACTGACATGGTGCTAACAGAATGGAGGTTAACTGACATGGTGCTAACAGAATGGAGGTTAACTGACATGGTGCTAACAGAACAGAATGGAGGTTAACTGACATGGTGCTAACAGAACAGAATGGAGGTTAACTGACATGGTGCTAACAGAATGGAGGATAACTGACATGGTGCTAACTGAACAGAATGGAGGATAACTGACATGGTGCTAACTGAACAGAATGGAGGTTAACTGACATGGTGCTAACAGAATGGAGGATAACTGACATGGTGCTAACAGAATGGAGGTTAACTGACATGGTGCCAACAGAATGGAGGTTAACTGACATGGTGCTAACAGAATGGAGGATAACTGACATGGTGCTAACTGAACAGAATGGAGGATAACTGACATGGTGCTAACTGAACAGAATGGAGGTTAACTGACATGGTGCTAACAGAATGGAGGATAACTGACATGGTGCTAACAGAATGGAGGTTAACTGACATGGTGCCAACAGAATGGAGGTTAACTGACATGGTGCTAACAGAATGGAGGATAACTGACATGGTGCTAACAGAATGGAGGTTAACTGACATGGTGCTAACAGAATGGAGGTTAACTGACATGGTGCTAACAGAATGGAGGTTAACTGACATGGTGCTAACAGCATGGAGGATAACTGACATGGTGCTAACAGAATGGAGGTTAACTGACATGGTGCTAACAGAATGGAGGTTAACTGACATGGTACTAACAGAATGGAGGTTAACTGACATGGTGCTAACAGAATGGAGGTTAACTGACATGGTGCTAAGAGAATGGAGGTTAACTGACATGGTGCTAACAGAATGGAGGATAACTGACATGGTGCTAACAGAATGGATGATAACTGACATGGTGCTTACAGAACAGAATGGAGGTTAACTGACATGGTGCTAACAGAACAGAATGGAGGTTAACTGACATGGTGAGAATGGAGGTTAACTGACATGGTGCTAACAGAACAGAATGGAGGTTAACTGACATGGTGAGAATGGAGGTTAACTGAGATGGTGCTAACAGAACAGAATGGAGGTTAACTGACAAGGTGCTAACAGAATGGAGGATAACTGACATGGTACTAACAGAACAGAATGGAGGTTAACTGACATGGTGAGAATGGAGGTTAACTAACATGGTGCTAACAGAACAGAATGGAGATTAACTGACATGGTGAGAATGGAGGTTAACTGACATGGTACTAACAGAACAGAATGGAGGTTAACTGACATGTTGAGAATGAAGGTTAACTGACATGGTGCTAACAGAACAGAATGGAGGTTAACTGACATGGTGAGAATGGAGGTTAACTGACATGGTGCTAACAGAACAGAATGGAGGTTAACTGACATGGTGCTAACAGAATGGAGGATAACTGACTTGGTACTAACAGAACAGAATGGAGGTTAACTGACATGGTGAGAATGGAGGTTAACTGACATGGTGCTAACAGAACAGAATGGAGGTTAACTGACATGGTGAGAATGGAGGTTAACTGACATGGTACTAACAGAGCAGAATGGAGGTTAACTGACATGGTGAGAATGGAGGTTAACTGACATGGTGCTAACAGAACAGAATGGAGGTTAACTGACATGGTGAGAATGGAGGTTAACTGACATGGTGCTAACAGAACAGAATGGAGGTTAACTGACATGGTGCTAACAGAATGGAGGTTAACTGACATGGTGCTAACAGAATGGAGGTTAAATGACATGGTGCTAACAGAATGGAGGTTAACTGACATGGTACTTACAGAATGGAGGTTAACTGACATGGTGCTAACAGAACAGAATGGAGGTTAACTGACATGGTGCTAACAGAATGGAGATAAACTGACATGGTGCTAACAGAATGGAGGTTAACTGACATGGTGCTAACAGAATGGAGGTTAACTGACATGGTGCTAACAGAATGGAGGTTAACTGACATGGTGCTAACAGAATGGAGGTTAACTGACATGGTGCTAACAGAATGGAGGTTAACTGACATGGTGCTAACAGAATGGAGGATAACTGACATGGTGCTAACAGAATGGAGGATAACTGACATGGTGCTTACAGAACAGAATGGAGGTTAACTGACATGGTGCTAACAGAACAGAATGGAGGTTAACTGACATGGTGAGAATGGAGGTTAACTGACATGGTGCTAACAGAACAGAATGGAGGTTAACTGACATGGTGAGAATGGAGGTTAACTGACATGGTGCTAACAGAACAGAATGGAGGTTAACTGACATGGTGCTAACAGAATGGAGGACAACTGACATGGTACTAACAGAACAGAATGGAGGTTAACTGACATGGTGAGAATGGAGGTTAACTAACATGGTGCTAACAGAACAGAATGGAGGTTAACTGACATGGTGAGAATGGAGGTTAACTGACATGGTACTAACAGAGCAGAATGGAGGTTAACTGACATGGTGAGAATGGAGGTTAACTGACATGGTGCTAACAGAACAGAATGGAGGTTAACTGACATGGTGAGAATGGAGGATTTACTGACATGGTGCTAACAGAACAGAATGGAGGTTAACTGACATGGTGCTAACAGAATGGAGGTTAACTGACATGGTGCTAACAGAATGGAGGTTAACTGACATGGTGCTAACAGAATGGAGGTTAACTGACATGGTGCTAACAGAATGGAGGATAACTGACATGGTGCTGACAGAACAGAATGGAGGTTAACTGACATGGTGTTAACAGAATGGAGGTTAACTGACATGGTGCTAACAGAATGGAGGTTAACTGACATGGTGCTAACAGAATGGAGGTTAACTGACATGGTGCTAACAGAATGGAGGTTAACTGACATGGTGCTAACAGAATGGAGGTTAACTGACATGGTGCTAACAGAATGGAGGATAACTGACATGGTGCTAACAGAACAGAATGGAGGTTAACTGACATGGTGCTAACAGAATGGAGGATAACTGACATGGTGCTAACTGAACAGAATGGAGGTTAACTGACATGGTGCTAACAGAATGGAGGTTAACTGACATGGTGCTAACAGAATGGAGGATAACTGACATGGTGCTAACAGAATGGAGATTAACTGACATGGTGCCAACAGAATGGAGGTTAACTGACATGGTGCTAACAGAATGGAGGATAACTGACATGGTGCTAACAGAATGGAGGTTAACTGACATGGTGCTAACAGAATGGAGGTTAACTGACATGGTGCTAACAGAATGGAGGTTAACTGACATGGTGCTAACAGCATGGAGGATAACTGACATGGTGCTAACAGAATGGAGGTTAACTGACATGGTGCTAACAGAATGGAGGTTAACTGACATGGTACTAACAGAATGGAGGTTAACTGACATGGTGCTAACAGAATGGAGGTTAACTGACATGGTGCTAAGAGAATGGAGGTTAACTGACATGGTACTTACAGAATGGAGGTTAACTGACATGGTGCTAACAGAACAGAATGGAGGTTAACTGACATGGTGCTAACAGAATGGAGATAAACTGACATGGTGCTAACAGAATGGAGGTTAACTGACATGGTGCTAACAGAATGGAGGTTAACTGACATGGTGCTAACAGAATGGAGGTTAACTGACATGGTGCTAACAGAATGGAGGTTAACTGACATGGTGCTAACAGAATGGAGGTTAACTGACATGGTGCTAACAGAATGGAGGATAACTGACATGGTGCTAACAGAATGGAGGATAACTGACATGGTGCTTACAGAACAGAATGGAGGTTAACTGACATGGTGCTAACAGAACAGAATGGAGGTTAACTGACATGGTGAGAATGGAGGTTAACTGACATGGTGCTAACAGAACAGAATGGAGGTTAACTGACATGGTGAGAATGGAGGTTAACTGACATGGTGCTAACAGAACAGAATGGAGGTTAACTGACATGGTGCTAACAGAATGGAGGACAACTGACATGGTACTAACAGAACAGAATGGAGGTTAACTGACATGGTGAGAATGGAGGTTAACTAACATGGTGCTAACAGAACAGAATGGAGGTTAACTGACATGGTGAGAATGGAGGTTAACTGACATGGTACTAACAGAGCAGAATGGAGGTTAACTGACATGGTGAGAATGGAGGTTAACTGACATGGTGCTAACAGAACAGAATGGAGGTTAACTGACATGGTGAGAATGGAGGATTTACTGACATGGTGCTAACAGAACAGAATGGAGGTTAACTGACATGGTGCTAACAGAATGGAGGTTAACTGACATGGTGCTAACAGAATGGAGGTTAACTGACATGGTGCTAACAGAATGGAGGTTAACTGACATGGTGCTAACAGAATGGAGGATAACTGACATGGTGCTGACAGAACAGAATGGAGGTTAACTGACATGGTGTTAACAGAATGGAGGTTAACTGACATGGTGCTAACAGAATGGAGGTTAACTGACATGGTGCTAACAGAATGGAGGTTAACTGACATGGTGCTAACAGAATGGAGGTTAACTGACATGGTGCTAACAGAATGGAGGTTAACTGACATGGTGCTAACAGAATGGAGGATAACTGACATGGTGCTAACAGAACAGAATGGAGGTTAACTGACATGGTGCTAACAGAATGGAGGATAACTGACATGGTGCTAACTGAACAGAATGGAGGTTAACTGACATGGTGCTAACAGAATGGAGGTTAACTGACATGGTGCTAACAGAATGGAGGATAACTGACATGGTGCTAACAGAATGGAGATTAACTGACATGGTGCCAACAGAATGGAGGTTAACTGACATGGTGCTAACAGAATGGAGGATAACTGACATGGTGCTAACAGAATGGAGGTTAACTGACATGGTGCTAACAGAATGGAGGTTAACTGACATGGTGCTAACAGAATGGAGGTTAACTGACATGGTGCTAACAGCATGGAGGATAACTGACATGGTGCTAACAGAATGGAGGTTAACTGACATGGTGCTAACAGAATGGAGGTTAACTGACATGGTACTAACAGAATGGAGGTTAACTGACATGGTGCTAACAGAATGGAGGTTAACTGACATGGTGCTAAGAGAATGGAGGTTAACTGACATGGTGCTAACAGAATGGAGGATAACTGACATGGTGCTAACAGAATGGAGGATAACTGACATGGTGCTTACAGAACAGAATGGAGGTTAACTGACATGGTGCTAACAGAACAGAATGGAGGTTAACTGACATGGTGAGAATGGAGGTTAACTGACATGGTGCTAACAGAACAGAATGGAGGTTAACTGACATGGTGCTAACAGAATGGAGGATAACTGACATGGTGCTAACAGAACAGAATGGAGGTTAACTGACATGGTGAGAATGGAGGTTAACTAACATGGTGCTAACAGAACAGAATGGAGGTTAACTGACATGGTGAGAATGGAGGTTAACTGACATGGTACTAACAGAACAGAATGGAGGTTAACTGACATGGTGAGAATGGAGGTTAACTGACATGGTGCTAACAGAACAGAATGGAGGTTAACTGACATGGTGAGAATGGAGGTTAACTGACATGGTGCTAACAGAACAGAATGGAGGTTAACTGACATGGTGCTAACAGAATGGAGGATAACTGACATGGTACTAACAGAACAGAATGGAGGTTAACTGACATGGTGAGAATGGAGGATAACTGACATGGTACTAACAGAACAGAATGGAGGTTAACTGACATGGTGAGAATGGAGGTTAACTGACATGGTGCTAACAGAACAGAATGGAGGTTAACTGACATGGTAAGAATGGAGGTTAACTGACATGGTGCTAACAGAACAGAATGGAGGTTAACTGACATGGTGAGAATGGAGGTTAACTGACATGGTGCTAACAGAACAGAATGGAGGTTAACTGACATGGTGCTAACAGAATGGAGGTAAACTGACATGGTGCTAACAGAATGGAGGTTAACTGACATGGTGCTAACAGAATGGAGGTTAACTGACATGGTGCTAACAGAATGGAGGTTAACTGACATGGTGCTAACAGAATGGAGGATAACTGACATGGTGCTAACAGAATGGAGGTTAACTGACATGGTGCTAACAGAATGGAGGATAACTGACATGGTGCTAACAGAATGGAGGATAACTGACATGGTGCTTACAGAACAGAATGGAGGTTAACTGACATGGTGCTAACAGAACAGAATGGAGGTTAACTGACATGGTGAGAATGGAGGTTAACTGACATGGTGCTAACAGAACAGAATGGAGGTTAACTGACATGGTGAGAATGGAGGTTAACTGACATGGTGCTAACAGAACAGAATGGAGGATAACTGACATGGTACTAACAGAACAGAATGGAGGTTAACTGACATGGTGAGAATGGAGGTTAACTAACATGGTGCTAACAGAACAGAATGGAGGTTAACTGACATGGTGAGAATGGAGTTAACTGACATGGTACTAACAGAGCAGAATGGAGGTTAACTGACATGGTGAGAATGGAGGTTAACTGACATGGTGCTAACAGAACAGAATGGAGGTTAACTGACATGGTGAGAATGGAGGTTAACTGACATGGTGCTAACAGAACAGAATGGAGGTTAACTGACATGGTGCTAACAGAATGGAGGTTAACTGACATGGTGCTAACAGAATGGAGGTTAACTGACATGGTGCTAACAGAATGGAGGTTAACTGACATGGTACTAAAAGAATGGAGGTTAACTGACATGGTGCTAACAGAATGGAGGTTAACTGGCATGGTGCTAACAGAATGGAGGTTAACTGACATGGTGCTAACAGAACAGAATGGAGGTTAACTGACATGGTGCTAACAGAACAGAATGGAGGATAACTGACATGGTGCTAACAGAATGGGGGATAACTGACATGGTGCTAACAGAATGGAGGATAACTGACATGGTGCTAACAGAATGGAGGATAACTGACATGGTGCTAACAGAATGGAGGATAACTGACATAGTGCTAACATAACAGAATGGAGGATAACTGACATATTGCTAACAGAATGGAGGTTAACTGACATGGTGCTAACAGAATGGAGGATAACTGACATGGTGCTAACAGAACAGAATGGAGGTTAACTGACATGGTGCTAACAGAACAGAATGGAGGTTAACTGACATGGTGCTAACAGAATGGAGGTTAACTGACATGGTGCTAACAGAATGGAGGTTAACTGACATGGTGCTAACAGAATGGAGGTTAACTGACATGGTGCTAACAGAATGGAGGATAACTGACATGGTGCTAACAGAATGGAGAATAACTGACATGGTGCTAACAGAATGGAGGTTAACTGACATGGTGCTAACAGAATGGAGGTTAACTGACATGGTACTAACAGAACAGAATGGAGGTTAACTGACATGGTGCTAACAGAATGGAGGATAACTGACATGGTGCTAACAGAATGGAGGATAACTGACATGGTGCTAACAGAATGGAGGTTAACTGACATGGTGCTAACAGAATAGGGGATAACTGACATGGTGCTAACAGAATGGAGGATAACTGACATGGTGCTAACAGAATGGAGGATAACTGACATGGTGCTTACAGAACAGAATGGAGGTTAACTGACATGGTGCTAACAGAACAGAATGGAGGTTAACTGACATGGTGAGAATGGAGGTTAACTGACATGGTGCTAACAGAACAGAATGGAGGTTAACTGACATGGTGAGAATGGAGGTTAACTGACATGGTGCTAACAGAACAGAATGGAGGTTAACTGACATGGTGCTAACAGAATGGAGGACAACTGACATGGTACTAACAGAACAGAATGGAGGTTAACTGACATGGTGAGAATGGAGGTTAACTAACATGGTGCTAACAGAACAGAATGGAGGTTAACTGACATGGTGAGAATGGAGGTTAACTGACATGGTACTAACAGAGCAGAATGGAGGTTAACTGACATGGTGAGAATGGAGGTTAACTGACATGGTGCTAACAGAACAGAATGGAGGTTAACTGACATGGTGAGAATGGAGGATTTACTGACATGGTGCTAACAGAACAGAATGGAGGTTAACTGACATGGTGCTAACAGAATGGAGGTTAACTGACATGGTGCTAACAGAATGGAGGTTAACTGACATGGTGCTAACAGAATGGAGGTTAACTGACATGGTGCTAACAGAATGGAGGATAACTGACATGGTGCTGACAGAACAGAATGGAGGTTAACTGACATGGTGTTAACAGAATGGAGGTTAACTGACATGGTGCTAACAGAATGGAGGTTAACTGACATGGTGCTAACAGAATGGAGGTTAACTGACATGGTGCTAACAGAATGGAGGTTAACTGACATGGTGCTAACAGAATGGAGGTTAACTGACATGGTGCTAACAGAATGGAGGATAACTGACATGGTGCTAACAGAACAGAATGGAGGTTAACTGACATGGTGCTAACAGAATGGAGGATAACTGACATGGTGCTAACTGAACAGAATGGAGGTTAACTGACATGGTGCTAACAGAATGGAGGTTAACTGACATGGTGCTAACAGAATGGAGGATAACTGACATGGTGCTAACAGAATGGAGATTAACTGACATGGTGCCAACAGAATGGAGGTTAACTGACATGGTGCTAACAGAATGGAGGATAACTGACATGGTGCTAACAGAATGGAGGTTAACTGACATGGTGCTAACAGAATGGAGGTTAACTGACATGGTGCTAACAGAATGGAGGTTAACTGACATGGTGCTAACAGCATGGAGGATAACTGACATGGTGCTAACAGAATGGAGGTTAACTGACATGGTGCTAACAGAATGGAGGTTAACTGACATGGTACTAACAGAATGGAGGTTAACTGACATGGTGCTAACAGAATGGAGGTTAACTGACATGGTGCTAAGAGAATGGAGGTTAACTGACATGGTGCTAACAGAATGGAGGATAACTGACATGGTGCTAACAGAATGGAGGATAACTGACATGGTGCTTACAGAACAGAATGGAGGTTAACTGACATGGTGCTAACAGAACAGAATGGAGGTTAACTGACATGGTGAGAATGGAGGTTAACTGACATGGTGCTAACAGAACAGAATGGAGGTTAACTGACATGGTGCTAACAGAATGGAGGATAACTGACATGGTGCTAACAGAACAGAATGGAGGTTAACTGACATGGTGAGAATGGAGGTTAACTAACATGGTGCTAACAGAACAGAATGGAGGTTAACTGACATGGTGAGAATGGAGGTTAACTGACATGGTACTAACAGAACAGAATGGAGGTTAACTGACATGGTGAGAATGGAGGTTAACTGACATGGTGCTAACAGAACAGAATGGAGGTTAACTGACATGGTGAGAATGGAGGTTAACTGACATGGTGCTAACAGAACAGAATGGAGGTTAACTGACATGGTGCTAACAGAATGGAGGATAACTGACATGGTACTAACAGAACAGAATGGAGGTTAACTGACATGGTGAGAATGGAGGATAACTGACATGGTACTAACAGAACAGAATGGAGGTTAACTGACATGGTGAGAATGGAGGTTAACTGACATGGTGCTAACAGAACAGAATGGAGGTTAACTGACATGGTAAGAATGGAGGTTAACTGACATGGTGCTAACAGAACAGAATGGAGATTAACTGACATGGTGAGAATGGAGGTTAACTGACATGGTGCTAACAGAACAGAATGGAGGTTAACTGACATGGTGCTAACAGAATGGAGGTTAACTGACATGGTGCTAACAGAATGGAGGTTAACTGACATGGTGCTAACAGAATGGAGGTTAACTGACATGGTGCTAACAGAATGGAGGTTAACTGACATGGTGCTAACAGAATGGAGGATAACTGACATGGTGCTAACAGAATGGAGGTTAACTGACATGGTGCTAACAGAATGGAGGATAACTGACATGGTGCTAACAGAATGGAGGATAACTGACATGGTGCTTACAGAACAGAATGGAGGTTAACTGACATGGTGCTAACAGAACAGAATGGAGGTTAACTGACATGGTGAGAATGGAGGTTAACTGACATGGTGCTAACAGAACAGAATGGAGGTTAACTGACATGGTGAGAATGGAGGTTAACTGACATGGTGCTAACAGAACAGAATGGAGGATAACTGACATGGTACTAACAGAACAGAATGGAGGTTAACTGACATGGTGAGAATGGAGGTTAACTAACATGGTGCTAACAGAACAGAATGGAGGTTAACTGACATGGTGAGAATGGAGTTAACTGACATGGTACTAACAGAGCAGAATGGAGGTTAACTGACATGGTGAGAATGGAGGTTAACTGACATGGTGCTAACAGAACAGAATGGAGGTTAACTGACATGGTGAGAATGGAGGTTAACTGACATGGTGCTAACAGAACAGAATGGAGGTTAACTGACATGGTGCTAACAGAATGGAGGTTAACTGACATGGTGCTAACAGAATGGAGGTTAACTGACATGGTGCTAACAGAATGGAGGTTAACTGACATGGTACTAAAAGAATGGAGGTTAACTGACATGGTGCTAACAGAATGGAGGTTAACTGGCATGGTGCTAACAGAATGGAGGTTAACTGACATGGTGCTAACAGAACAGAATGGAGGTTAACTGACATGGTGCTAACAGAACAGAATGGAGGATAACTGACATGGTGCTAACAGAATGGGGGATAACTGACATGGTGCTAACAGAATGGAGGATAACTGACATGGTGCTAACAGAATGGAGGATAACTGACATGGTGCTAACAGAATGGAGGATAACTGACATAGTGCTAACATAACAGAATGGAGGATAACTGACATATTGCTAACAGAATGGAGGTTAACTGACATGGTGCTAACAGAATGGAGGTTAACTGACATGGTGCTAACAGAACAGAATGGAGGTTAACTGACATGGTGCTAACAGAATGGAGGTTAACTGACATGGTGCTAACAGAATGGAGGATAACTGACATGGTGCTAACAGAATGGAGAATAACTGACATGGTGCTAACAGAATGAAGGTTAACTGACATGGTGCTAACAGAATGGAGGTTAACTGACATGGTACTAACAGAATGGAGGTTAACTGACATGGTACTAACAGAACAGAATGGAGGTTAACTGACATGGTGCTAACAGAATGGAGGATAACTGACATGGTGCTAACAGAATGGAGGTTAACTGACATGGTACTAACAGAATGGAGGTTAACTGACATGGTGCTAACAGAATGGAGGTTAACTGACATGGTGCTAACAGAACAGAATGGAAGTTAACTGACATGGTGCTAACAGAATGGAGGTTAACTGACATGGTACTAACAGAATGGAGGTTAACTGACAGGGTGCTAACAGAATGGAGGATAACTGACATGGTGCTAACAGAACAGAGTGGAGGTTAACTGACATGGTGCTAACAGAATGGAGGTTAACTGACATGGTGCTAACAGAATGGAGGTTAACTGACATGGTGCTAACAGAATGGAGGATAACTGACATGGTGCTAAAAGAACAGAATGGAGGATAACTGACATGGTGCTAACAGAATGGAGGTTAACTGACATGGTGCTAACAGAACAGAATGGAGGTTAACTGACATGGTGAGAATGGAGGTTAACTGACATGGTGCTAACAGAACAGAATGGAGGTTAACTGACATGGTGAGAATGGAGGTTAACTGAGATGGTGCTAACAGAACAGAATGGAGGTTAACTGACAAGGTGCTAACAGAATGGAGGATAACTGACATGGTACTAACAGAACAGAATGGAGGTTAACTGACATGGTGAGAATGGAGGTTAACTAACATGGTGCTAACAGAACAGAATGGAGATTAACTGACATGGTGAGAATGGAGGTTAACTGACATGGTACTAACAGAACAGAATGGAGGTTAACTGACATGTTGAGAATGGAGGTTAACTGACATGGTGCTAACAGAACAGAATGGAGGTTAACTGACATGGTGAGAATGGAGGTTAACTGACATGGTGCTAACAGAACAGAATGGAGGTTAACTGACATGGTGCTAACAGAATGGAGGATAACTGACATGGTACTAACAGAACAGAATGGAGGTTAACTGACATGGTGAGAATGGAGGTTAACTGACATGGTGCTAACAGAACAGAATGGAGGTTAACTGACATGGTGAGAATGGAGGTTAACTGACATGGTACTAACAGAGCAGAATGGAGGTTAACTGACATGGTGAGAATGGAGGTTAACTGACATGGTGCTAACAGAACAGAATGGAGGTTAACTGACATGGTGAGAATGGAGGTTAACTGACATGGTGCTAACAGAACAGAATGGAGGTTAACTGACATGGTGCTAACAGAATGGAGGTTAACTGACATGGTGCTAACAGAATGGAGGTTAAATGACATGGTGCTAACAGAATGGAGGTTAACTGACATGGTACTTACAGAATGGAGGTTAACTGACATGGTGCTAACAGAACAGAATGGAGGTTAACTGACATGGTGCTAACAGAATGGAGATAAACTGACATGGTGCTAACAGAATGGAGGTTAACTGACATGGTGCTAACAGAATGGAGGTTAACTGACATGGTGCTAACAGAATGGAGGTTAACTGACATGGTGCTAACAGAATGGAGGTTAACTGACATGGTGCTAACAGAATGGAGGATAACTGACATGGTGCTAACAGAATGGAGGATAACTGACATGGTGCTTACAGAACAGAATGGAGGTTAACTGACATGGTGCTAACAGAACAGAATGGAGGTTAACTGACATGGTGAGAATGGAGGTTAACTGACATGGTGCTAACAGAACAGAATGGAGGTTAACTGACATGGTGAGAATGGAGGTTAACTGACATGGTGCTAACAGAACAGAATGGAGGTTAACTGACATGGTGCTAACAGAATGGAGGACAACTGACATGGTACTAACAGAACAGAATGGAGGTTAACTGACATGGTGAGAATGGAGGTTAACTAACATGGTGCTAACAGAACAGAATGGAGGTTAACTGACATGGTGAGAATGGAGGTTAACTGACATGGTACTAACAGAGCAGAATGGAGGTTAACTGACATGGTGAGAATGGAGGTTAACTGACATGGTGCTAACAGAACAGAATGGAGATTAACTGACATGGTGAGAATGGAGGTTAACTGACATGGTACTAACAGAACAGAATGGAGGTTAACTGACATGTTGAGAATGGAGGTTAACTGACATGGTGCTAACAGAACAGAATGGAGGTTAACTGACATGGTGAGAATGGAGGTTAACTGACATGGTGCTAACAGAACAGAATGGAGGTTAACTGACATGGTGCTAACAGAATGGAGGATAACTGACATGGTACTAACAGAACAGAATGGAGGTTAACTGACATGGTGAGAATGGAGGTTAACTGACATGGTGCTAACAGAACAGAATGGAGGTTAACTGACATGGTGAGAATGGAGGTTAACTGACATGGTACTAACAGAGCAGAATGGAGGTTAACTGACATGGTGAGAATGGAGGTTAACTGACATGGTGCTAACAGAACAGAATGGAGGTTAACTGACATGGTGAGAATGGAGGTTAACTGACATGGTGCTAACAGAACAGAATGGAGGTTAACTGACATGGTGCTAACAGAATGGAGGTTAACTGACATGGTGCTAACAGAATGGAGGTTAAATGACATGGTGCTAACAGAATGGAGGTTAACTGACATGGTACTTACAGAATGGAGGTTAACTGACATGGTGCTAACAGAACAGAATGGAGGTTAACTGACATGGTGCTAACAGAATGGAGATAAACTGACATGGTGCTAACAGAATGGAGGTTAACTGACATGGTGCTAACAGAATGGAGGTTAACTGACATGGTGCTAACAGAATGGAGGTTAACTGACATGGTGCTAACAGAATGGAGGTTAACTGACATGGTGCTAACAGAATGGAGGATAACTGACATGGTGCTAACAGAATGGAGGATAACTGACATGGTGCTTACAGAACAGAATGGAGGTTAACTGACATGGTGCTAACAGAACAGAATGGAGGTTAACTGACATGGTGAGAATGGAGGTTAACTGACATGGTGCTAACAGAACAGAATGGAGGTTAACTGACATGGTGAGAATGGAGGTTAACTGACATGGTGCTAACAGAACAGAATGGAGGTTAACTGACATGGTGCTAACAGAATGGAGGACAACTGACATGGTACTAACAGAACAGAATGGAGGTTAACTGACATGGTGAGAATGGAGGTTAACTAACATGGTGCTAACAGAACAGAATGGAGGTTAACTGACATGGTGAGAATGGAGGTTAACTGACATGGTACTAACAGAGCAGAATGGAGGTTAACTGACATGGTGAGAATGGAGGTTAACTGACATGGTGCTAACAGAACAGAATGGAGGTTAACTGACATGGTGAGAATGGAGGATTTACTGACATGGTGCTAACAGAACAGAATGGAGGTTAACTGACATGGTGCTAACAGAATGGAGGTTAACTGACATGGTGCTAACAGAATGGAGGTTAACTGACATGGTGCTAACAGAATGGAGGTTAACTGACATGGTGCTAACAGAATGGAGGATAACTGACATGGTGCTGACAGAACAGAATGGAGGTTAACTGACATGGTGTTAACAGAATGGAGGTTAACTGACATGGTGCTAACAGAATGGAGGTTAACTGACATGGTGCTAACAGAATGGAGGTTAACTGACATGGTGCTAACAGAATGGAGGTTAACTGACATGGTGCTAACAGAATGGAGGTTAACTGACATGGTGCTAACAGAATGGAGGATAACTGACATGGTGCTAACAGAACAGAATGGAGGTTAACTGACATGGTGCTAACAGAATGGAGGATAACTGACATGGTGCTAACTGAACAGAATGGAGGTTAACTGACATGGTGCTAACAGAATGGAGGATAACTGACATGGTGCTAACAGAATGGAGGATAACTGACATGGTGCTTACAGAACAGAATGGAGGTTAACTGACATGGTGCTAACAGAACAGAATGGAGGTTAACTGACATGGTGAGAATGGAGGTTAACTGACATGGTGCTAACAGAACAGAATGGAGGTTAACTGACATGGTGCTAACAGAACAGAATGGAGGTTAACTGACATGGTGCTAACAGAATGGAGGACAACTGACATGGTACTAACAGAACAGAATGGAGGTTAACTGACATGGTGAGAATGGAGGTTAACTAACATGGTGCTAACAGAACAGAATGGAGGTTAACTGACATGGTGAGAATGGAGGTTAACTGACATGGTACTAACAGAGCAGAATGGAGGTTAACTGACATGGTGAGAATGGAGGTTAACTGACATGGTGCTAACAGAACAGAATGGAGGTTAACTGACATGGTGAGAATGGAGGATTTACTGACATGGTGCTAACAGAACAGAATGGAGGTTAACTGACATGGTGCTAACAGAATGGAGGTTAACTGACATGGTGCTAACAGAATGGAGGTTAACTGACATGGTGCTAACAGAATGGAGGTTAACTGACATGGTGCTAACAGAATGGAGGATAACTGACATGGTGCTGACAGAACAGAATGGAGGTTAACTGACATGGTGTTAACAGAATGGAGGTTAACTGACATGGTGCTAACAGAATGGAGGTTAACTGACATGGTGCTAACAGAATGGAGGTTAACTGACATGGTGCTAACAGAATGGAGGTTAACTGACATGGTGCTAACAGAATGGAGGTTAACTGACATGGTGCTAACAGAATGGAGGATAACTGACATGGTGCTAACAGAACAGAATGGAGGTTAACTGACATGGTGCTAACAGAATGGAGGATAACTGACATGGTGCTAACTGAACAGAATGGAGGTTAACTGACATGGTGCTAACAGAATGGAGGTTAACTGACATGGTGCTAACAGAATGGAGGTTAACTGACATGGTGCTAACAGAATGGAGGATAACTGACATGGTGCTAACAGAATGGAGGTTAACTGACATGGTGCTAACAGAATGGAGGATAACTGACATGGTACTAACAGAACAGAATGGAGGATAACTGACATGGTGCTAACAGAATGGAGGTTAACTGACATGGTGCTAACAGAATGGAGGATAACTGACATGGTGCTAACAGAATGGAGGTTAACTGACATGGTGCTAGCAGAATGGAGGTTAACTGACATGGTGCTAACAGCATGGATGATAACTGACATGGTGCTAACAGAATGGAGGTTAACTGACATGGTGCTAACAGAATGGAGGTTAACTGACATGGTACTAACAGAATGGAGGTTAACTGACATGGTGCTAACAGAATGGAGGTTAACTGACATGGTGCTAAGAGAATGGAGGTTAACTGACATGGTGCTAACAGAATGGAGGATAACTGACATGGTGCTAACAGAATGGAGGATAACTGACATGGTGCTTACAGAACAGAATGGAGGTTAACTGACATGGTGCTAACAGAACAGAATGGAGGTTAACTGACATGGTGAGAATGGAAGTTAACTGACATGGTGCTAACAGAACAGAATGGAGGTTAACTGACATGGTGAGAATGGAGGTTAACTGACATGGTGCTAACAGAACAGAATGGAGGTTAACTGACATGGTGCTAACAGAATGGAGGATAACTGACATGGTACTAACAGAACAGAATGGAGGTTAACTGACATGGTGAGAATGGAGGTTAACTAACATGGTGCTAACAGAACAGAATGGAGGTTAACTGACATGGTGAGAATGGAGGTTAACTGACATGGTACTAACAGAACAGAATGGAGGTTAACTGACATGGTGAGAATGGAGGTTAACTGACATGGTGCTAACAGAACAGAATGGAGGTTAACTGACATGGTGAGAATGGAGGTTAACTAACATGGTGCTAACAGAACAGAATGGAGGTTAACTGACATGGTGAGAATGGAGGTTAACTGACATGGTACTAACAGAACAGAATGGAGGTTAACTGACATGGTGAGAATGGAGGTTAACTGACATGGTGCTAACAGAACAGAATGGAGGTTAACTGACATGGTGAGAATGGAGGTTAACTGACATGGTGCTAACAGAACAGAATGGAGGTTAACTGACATGGTGCTAACAGAATGGAGGATAACTGACATGGTACTAACAGAACAGAATGGAGGTTAACTGACATGGTGAGAATGGAGGATAACTGACATGGTACTAACAGAACAGAATGGAGGTTAACTGACATGGTGAGAATGGAGGTTAACTGACATGGTGCTAACAGAACAGAATGGAGGTTAACTGACATGGTAAGAATGGAGGTTAACTGACATGGTGCTAACAGAACAGAATGGAGGTTAACTGACATGGTGAGAATGGAGGTTAACTGACATGGTGCTAACAGAACAGAATGGAGGTTAACTGACATGGTGCTAACAGAATGGAGGTAAACTGACATGGTGCTAACAGAATGGAGGTTAACTGACATGGTGCTAACAGAATGGAGGTTAACTGACATGGTGCTAACAGAATGGAGGTTAACTGACATGGTGCTAACAGAATGGAGGATAACTGACATGGTGCTAACAGAATGGAGGTTAACTGACATGGTGCTAACAGAATGGAGGATAACTGACATGGTGCTAACAGAATGGAGGATAACTGACATGGTGCTTACAGAACAGAATGGAGGTTAACTGACATGGTGCTAACAGAACAGAATGGAGGTTAACTGACATGGTGAGAATGGAGGTTAACTGACATGGTGCTAACAGAACAGAATGGAGGTTAACTGACATGGTGAGAATGGAGGTTAACTGACATGGTGCTAACAGAACAGAATGGAGGATAACTGACATGGTACTAACAGAACAGAATGGAGGTTAACTGACATGGTGAGAATGGAGGTTAACTAACATGGTGCTAACAGAACAGAATGGGGGTTAACTGACATGGTGAGAATGGAGTTAACTGACATGCTACTAACAGAGCAGAATGGAGGTTAACTGACATGGTGAGAATGGAGGTTAACTGACATGGTGCTAACAGAACAGAATGGAGGTTAACTGACATGGTGAGAATGGAGGTTAACTGACATGGTGCTAACAGAACAGAATGGAGGTTAACTGACATGGTGCTAACAGAATGGAGGTTAACTGACATGGTGCTAACAGAATGGAGGTTAACTGACATGGTGCTAACAGAATGGAGGTTAACTGACATGGTACTAAAAGAATGGAGGTTAACTGACATGGTGCTAACAGAATGGAGGTTAACTGGCATGGTGCTAACAGAATGGAGGTTAACTGACATGGTGCTAACAGAACAGAATGGAGGTTAACTGACATGGTGCTAACAGAACAGAATGGAGGATAACTGACATGGTGCTAACAGAATGGGGGATAACTGACATGGTGCTAACAGAATGGAGGTTAACTGACATGGTGCTAACAGAATGGAGGTTAACTGACATGGTACTAAAAGAATGGAGGTTAACTGACATGGTGCTAACAGAATGGAGGTTAACTGGCATGGTGCTAACAGAATGGAGGTTAACTGACATGGTGCTAACAGAACAGAATGGAGGTTAACTGACATGGTGCTAACAGAACAGAATGGAGGATAACTGACATGGTGCTAACAGAATGGGGGATAACTGACATGGTGCTAACAGAATGGAGGATAACTGACATGGTGCTAACAGAATGGAGGATAACTGACATGGTGCTAACAGAATGGAGGATAACTGACATAGTGCTAACATAACAGAATGGAGGATAACTGACATATTGCTAACAGAATGGAGGTTAACTGACATGGTGCTAACAGAATGGAGGATAACTGACATGGTGCTAACAGAACAGAATGGAGGTTAACTGACATGGTGCTAACAGAACAGAATGGAGGTTAACTGACATGGTGCTAACAGAATGGAGGTTAACTGACATGGTGCTAACAGAATGGAGGTTAACTGACATGGTGCTAACAGAATGGAGGTTAACTGACATGGTGCTAACAGAATGGAGGATAACTGACATGGTGCTAACAGAATGGAGAATAACTGACATGGTGCTAACAGAATGGAGGTTAACTGACATGGTGCTAACAGAATGGAGGTTAACTGACATGGTACTAACAGAACAGAATGGAGGTTAACTGACATGGTGCTAACAGAATGGAGGATAACTGACATGGTGCTAACAGAATGGAGGATAACTGACATGGTGCTAACAGAATGGAGGTTAACTGACATGGTGCTAACAGAATAGGGGATAACTGACATGGTGCTAACAGAATGGAGGATAACTGACATGGTGCTAACAGAATGGAGGTTAACTGACATGGTGCTAACAGAATGGAGGATAACTGACATGGTGCTAACAGAATGGAGGTTAACTGACATGGTGCTAACAGAATGGAGGATAACTGACATGGTGCTAACAGAATGGAGGTTAACTGACATGGTGCTAACAGAATGAAGGTTAACTGACATGGTGCTAACAGAATGGAGGTTAACTGACATGGTACTAACAGAATGGAGGTTAACTGACATGGTACTAACAGAACAGAATGGAGGTTAACTGACATGGTGCTAACAGAATGGAGGATAACTGACATGGTGCTAACAGAATGGAGGTTAACTGACATGGTACTAACAGAATGGAGGTTAACTGACATGGTGCTAACAGAATGGAGGTTAACTGACATGGTGCTAACAGAACAGAATGGAAGTTAACTGACATGGTGCTAACAGAATGGAGGTTAACTGACATGGTACTAACAGAATGGAGGTTAACTGACAGGGTGCTAACAGAATGGAGGATAACTGACATGGTGCTAACAGAACAGAGTGGAGGTTAACTGACATGGTGCTAACAGAATGGAGGTTAACTGACATGGTGCTAACAGAATGGAGGTTAACTGACATGGTGCTAACAGAATGGAGGATAACTGACATGGTGCTAACAGAACAGAATGGAGGATAACTGACATGGTGCTAACAGAATGGAGGATAACTGACATGGTGCTAACTGAACAGAATGGAGGTTAACTGACATGGTGCTAACAGAATGGAGGTTAACTGACATGGTGCTAACAGAATGGAGGATAACTGACATGGTGCTAACAGAATGGAGGTTAACTGACATGGTGCCAACAGAATGGAGGTTAACTGACATGGTGCTAACAGAATGGAGGATAACTGACATGGTGCTAACAGAATGGAGGTTAACTGACATGGTGCTAACAGAATGGAGGTTAACTGACATGGTGCTAACAGAATGGAGGTTAACTGACATGGTACTAACAGAATGGAGGTTAACTGACATGGTGCTAACAGAATGGAGGTTAACTGACATGGTGCTAAGAGAATGGAGGTTAACTGACATGGTGCTAACAGAATGGAGGATAACTGACATGGTACTAACAGAACAGAATGGAGGTTAACTGACATGGTGAGAATGGAGGTTAACTGACATGGTGCTAACAGAACAGAATGGAGGTTAACTGACATGGTGAGAATGGAGGTTAACTGACATGGTGCTAACAGAACAGAATGGAGGTTAACTGACATGGTGCTAACAGAATGGAGGATAACTGACATGGTACTAACAGAACAGAATGGAGGTTAACTGACATGGTGAGAATGGAGGATAACTGACATGGTACTAACAGAACAGAATGGAGGTTAACTGACATGGTGAGAATGGAGGATAACTGACATGGTGCTAACAGAACAGAATGGAGGTTAACTGACATGGTGAGAATGGAGGTTAACTGACATGGTGCTAACAGAACAGAATGGAGGTTAACTGACATGGTGCTAACAGAATGGAGGTAAACTGACATGGTGCTAACAGAATGGAGGTTAACTGACATGGTGCTAACAGAATGGAGGTTAACTGACATGGTGCTAACAGAATGGAGGTTAACTGACATGGTGCTAACAGAATGGAGGATAACTGACATGGTGCTAACAGAATGGAGGTTAACTGACATGGTGCTAACAGAATGGAGGATAACTGACATGGTGCTTACAGAACAGAATGGAGGTTAACTGACATGGTGCTAACAGAACAGAATGGAGGTTAACTGACATGGTGAGAATGGAGGTTAACTGACATGGTGCTAACAGAACAGAATGGAGGTTAACTGACATGGTGAGAATGGAGGTTAACTGACATGGTGCTAACAGAACAGAATGGAGGTTAACTGACATGGTGCTAACAGAATGGAGGATAACTGACATGGTACTAACAGAACAGAATGGAGGTTAACTGACATGGTGAGAATGGAGGTTAACTAACATGGTGCTAACAGAACAGAATGGAGGTTAACTGACATGGTGAGAATGGAGTTAACTGACATGGTACTAACAGAGCAGAATGGAGGTTAACTGACATGGTGAGAATGGAGGTTAACTGACATGGTGCTAACAGAACAGAATGGAGGTTAACTGACATGGTGAGAATGGAGGTTAACTGACATGGTGCTAACAGAACAGAATGGAGGTTAACTGACATGGTGCTAACAGAATGGAGGTTAACTGACATGGTGCTAACAGAATGGAGGTTAACTGACATGGTGCTAACAGAATGGAGGTTAACTGACATGGTACTAAAAGAATGGAGGTTAACTGACATGGTGCTAACAGAATGGAGGTTAACTGGCATGGTGCTAACAGAATGGAGGTTAACTGACATGGTGCTAACAGAACAGAATGGAGGTTAACTGACATGGTGCTAACAGAATGGAGGTTAACTAACATGGTGCTAACAGAACAGAATGGAGGTTAACTGACATGGTGAGAATGGAGTTAACTGACATGGTACTAACAGAGCAGAATGGAGGTTAACTGACATGGTGAGAATGGAGGTTAACTGACATGGTGCTAACAGAACAGAATGGAGGTTAACTGACATGGTGAGAATGGAGGTTAACTGACATGGTGCTAACAGAACAGAATGGAGGTTAACTGACATGGTGCTAACAGAATGGAGGTTAACTGACATGGTGCTAACAGAATGGAGGATAACTGACATGGTGCTAACAGAATGGAGGTTAACTGACATGGTGCTAACAGAATGGAGGATAACTGACATGGTGCTTACAGAACAGAATGGAGGTTAACTGACATGGTGCTAACAGAACAGAATGGAGGTTAACTGACATGGTGAGAATGGAGGTTAACTGACATGGTGCTAACAGAACAGAATGGAGGTTAACTGACATGGTGAGAATGGAGGTTAACTGAAATGGTGCTAACAGAACAGAATGGAGGTTAACTGACATGGTGCTAACAGAATGGAGGATAACTGACATGGTACTAACAGAACAGAATGGAGGTTAACTGACATGGTGAGAATGGAGGTTAACTAACATGGTGCTAACAGAACAGAATGGAGGTTAACTGACATGGTGAGAATGGAGTTAACTGACATGGTACTAACAGAGCAGAATGGAGGTTAACTGACATGGTGAGAATGGAGGTTAACTGACATGGTGCTAACAGAACAGAATGGAGGTTAACTGACATGGTGAGAATGGAGGTTAACTGACATGGTGCTAACAGAACAGAATGGAGGTTAACTGACATGGTGCTAACAGAATGGAGGTTAACTGACATGGTGCTAACAGAATGGAGGTTAACTGACATGGTGCTAACAGAATGGAGGTTAACTGACATGGTACTAAAAGAATGGAGGTTAACTGACATGGTGCTAACAGAATGGAGGTTAACTGGCATGGTGCTAACAGAATGGAGGTTAACTGACATGGTGCTAACAGAACAGAATGGAGGTTAACTGACATGGTGCTAACAGAACAGAATGGAGGATAACTGACATGGTGCTAACAGAATGGGGGATAACTGACATGGTGCTAACAGAATGGAGGATAACTGACATGGTGCTAACAGAATGGAGGATAACTGACATGGTGCTAACAGAATGGAGGATAACTGACATAGTGCTAACATAACAGAATGGAGGATAACTGACATATTGCTAACAGAATGGAGGTTAACTGACATGGTGCTAACAGAATGGAGGATAACTGACATGGTGCTAACAGAACAGAATGGAGGTTAACTGACATGGTGCTAACAGAACAGAATGGAGGTTAACTGACATGGTGCTAACAGAATGGAGGTTAACTGACATGGTGCTAACAGAATGGAGGTTAACTGACATGGTGCTAACAGAATGGAGGATAACTGACATGGTGCTAACAGAATGGAGAATAACTGACATGGTGCTAACAGAATGGAGGTTAACTGACATGGTGCTAACAGAATGGAGGTTAACTGACATGGTACTAACAGAACAGAATGGAGGTTAACTGACATGGTGCTAACAGAATGGAGGATAACTGACATGGTGCTAACAGAATGGAGGATAACTGACATGGTGCTAACAGAATGGAGGTTAACTGACATGGTGCTAACAGAATGGAGGATAACTGACATGGTGCTAACAGAATGGAGGATAACTGACATGGTGCTAACAGAATGGAGGTTAACTGACATGGTGCTAACAGAATGGAGGATAACTGACATGGTGCTAACAGAATGGAGGTTAACTGACATGGTGCTAACAGAATGGAGGATAACTGACATGGTGCTAACAGAATGGAGGTTAACTGACATGGTGCTAACAGAATGAAGGTTAACTGACATGGTGCTAACAGAATGGAGGTTAACTGACATGGTCCTAACAGAATGGAGGTTAACTGACATGGTACTAACAGAATGGAGGTTAACTGACATGGTACTAACAGAATGGAGGTTAACTGACATGGTACTAACAGAACAGAATGGAGGTTAACTGACATGGTGCTAACAGAATGGAGGATAACTGACATGGTGCTAACAGAATGGAGGTTAACTGACATGGTACTAACAGAATGGAGGTTAACTGACATGGTGCTAACAGAATGGAGGTTAACTGACATGGTGCTAACAGAACAGAATGGAAGTTAACTGACATGGTGCTAACAGAATGGAGGTTAACTGACATGGTACTAACAGAATGGAGGTTAACTGACAGGGTGCTAACAGAATGGAGGATAACTGACATGGTGCTAACAGAACAGAGTGGAGGTTAACTGACATGGTGCTAACAGAATGGAGGATAACTGACATGGTGCTAACAGAATGGAGGTTAACTGACATGGTGCTAACAGAATGAAGGTTAACTGACATGGTGCTAACAGAATGGAGGTTAACTGACATGGTCCTAACAGAATGGAGGTTAACTGACATGGTCCTAACAGAATGGAGGTTAACTGACATGGTACTAACAGAATGGAGGTTAACTGACATGGTACTAACAGAACAGAATGGAGGTTAACTGACATGGTGCTAACAGAATGGAGGATAACTGACATGGTGCTAACAGAATGGAGGTTAACTGACATGGTACTAACAGAATGGAGGTTAACTGACATGGTGCTAACAGAATGGAGGTTAACTGACATGGTGCTAACAGAACAGAATGGAAGTTAACTGACATGGTGCTAACAGAATGGAGGTTAACTGACATGGTACTAACAGAATGGAGGTTAACTGACAGGGTGCTAACAGAATGGAGGATAACTGACATGGTGCTAACAGAACAGAGTGGAGGTTAACTGACATGGTGCTAACAGAATGGAGGTTAACTGACATGGTGCTAACAGAATGGAGGTTAACTGACATGGTGCTAACAGAATGGAGGATAACTGACATGGTGCTAACAGAACAGAATGGAGGTTAACTGACATGGTGCTAACAGAATGGAGGATAACTGACATGGTGCTAACTGAACAGAATGGAGGTTAACTGACATGGTGCTAACAGAATGGAGGTTAACTGACATGGTGCTAACAGAATGGAGGATAACTGACATGGTGCTAACAGAATGGAGGTTAACTGACATGGTGCCAACAGAATGGAGGTTAACTGACATGGTGCTAACAGAATGGAGGATAACTGACATGGTGCTAACAGAATGGAGGTTAACTGACATGGTGCTAACAGAATGGAGGTTAACTGACATGGTGCTAACAGCATGGAGGATAACTGACATGGTGCTAACAGAATGGAGGTTAACTGACATGGTGCTAACAGAACAGAATGGAGGTTAACTGACATGGTGCTAACAGAATGGAGGATAACTGACATGGTACTAACAGAACAGAATGGAGGTTAACTGACATGGTGAGAATGGAGGATAACTGACATGGTACTAACAGAACAGAATGGAGGTTAACTGACATGGTGAGAATGGAGGTTAACTGACATGGTGCTAACAGAACAGAATGGAGGTTAACTGACATGGTGAGAATGGAGGTTAACTGACATGGTGCTAACAGAACAGAATGGAGGTTAACTGACATGGTGCTAACAGAATGGAGGATAACTGACATGGTACTAACAGAACAGAATGGAGGTTAACTGACATGGTGAGAATGGAGGATAACTGACATGGTACTAACAGAACAGAATGGAGGTTAACTGACATGGTGAGAATGGAGGATAACTGACATGGTGCTAACAGAACAGAATGGAGGTTAACTGACATGGTGAGAATGGAGGTTAACTGACATGGTGCTAACAGAACAGAATGGAGGTTAACTGACATGGTGAGAATGGAGGTTAACTGACATGGTGCTAACAGAACAGAATGGAGGTTAACTGACATGGTGCTAACAGAATGGAGGTAAACTGACATGGTGCTAACAGAATGGAGGTTAACTGACATGGTGCTAACAGAATGGAGGTTAACTGACATGGTGCTAACAGAATGGAGGTTAACTGACATGGTGCTAACAGAATGGAGGATAACTGACATGGTGCTAACAGAATGGAGGTTAACTGACATGGTGCTAACAGAATGGAGGATAACTGACATGGTGCTAACAGAATGGAGGATAACTGACATGGTGCTTACAGAACAGAATGGAGGTTAACTGACATGGTGCTAACAGAACAGAATGGAGGTTAACTGACATGGTGAGAATGGAGGTTAACTGACATGGTGCTAACAGAACAGAATGGAGGTTAACTGACATGGTGAGAATGGAGGTTAACTGACATGGTGCTAACAGAACAGAATGGAGGTTAACTGACATGGTGCTAACAGAATGGAGGATAACTGACATGGTACTAACAGAACAGAATGGAGGTTAACTGACATGGTGAGAATGGAGGTTAACTAACATGGTGCTAACAGAACAGAATGGAGGTTAACTGACATGGTGAGAATGGAGTTAACTGACATGGTACTAACAGAGCAGAATGGAGGTTAACTGACATGGTGAGAATGGAGGTTAACTGACATGGTGCTAACAGAACAGAATGGAGGTTAACTGACATGGTGAGAATGGAGGTTAACTGACATGGTGCTAACAGAACAGAATGGAGGTTAACTGACATGGTGCTAACAGAATGGAGGTTAACTGACATGGTGCTAACAGAATGGAGGTTAACTGACATGGTGCTAACAGAATGGAGGTTAACTGACATGGTACTAAAAGAATGGAGGTTAACTGACATGGTGCTAACAGAATGGAGGTTAACTGGCATGGTGCTAACAGAATGGAGGTTAACTGACATGGTGCTAACAGAACAGAATGGAGGTTAACTGACATGGTGCTAACAGAACAGAATGGAGGATAACTGACATGGTGCTAACAGAATGGGGGATAACTGACATGGTGCTAACAGAATGGAGGATAACTGACATGGTGCTAACAGAATGGAGGATAACTGACATGGTGCTAACAGAATGGAGGATAACTGACATAGTGCTAACATAACAGAATGGAGGATAACTGACATATTGCTAACAGAATGGAGGTTAACTGACATGGTGCTAACAGAATGGAGGATAACTGACATGGTGCTAACAGAACAGAATGGAGGTTAACTGACATGGTGCTAACAGAACAGAATGGAGGTTAACTGACATGGTGCTAACAGAATGGAGGTTAACTGACATGGTGCTAACAGAATGGAGGTTAACTGACATGGTGCTAACAGAATGGAGGATAACTGACATGGTGCTAACAGAATGGAGAATAACTGACATGGTGCTAACAGAATGGAGGTTAACTGACATGGTGCTAACAGAATGGAGGTTAACTGACATGGTACTAACAGAACAGAATGGAGGTTAACTGACATGGTGCTAACAGAATGGAGGATAACTGACATGGTGCTAACAGAATGGAGGATAACTGACATGGTGCTAACAGAATGGAGGTTAACTGACATGGTGCTAACAGAATGGAGGATAACTGACATGGTGCTAACAGAATGGAGGATAACTGACATGGTGCTAACAGAATGGAGGTTAACTGACATGGTGCTAACAGAATGGAGGATAACTGACATGGTGCTAACAGAATGGAGGTTAACTGACATGGTGCTAACAGAATGGAGGATAACTGACATGGTGCTAACAGAATGGAGGTTAACTGACATGGTGCTAACAGAATGAAGGTTAACTGACATGGTGCTAACAGAATGGAGGTTAACTGACATGGTCCTAACAGAATGGAGGTTAACTGACATGGTACTAACAGAATGGAGGTTAACTGACATGGTACTAACAGAATGGAGGTTAACTGACATGGTACTAACAGAACAGAATGGAGGTTAACTGACATGGTGCTAACAGAATGGAGGATAACTGACATGGTGCTAACAGAATGGAGGTTAACTGACATGGTACTAACAGAATGGAGGTTAACTGACATGGTGCTAACAGAATGGAGGTTAACTGACATGGTGCTAACAGAACAGAATGGAAGTTAACTGACATGGTGCTAACAGAATGG
The DNA here is from genome assembly GCF_029448725.1 of Salvelinus fontinalis. Taxonomy (NCBI): domain Eukaryota; kingdom Metazoa; phylum Chordata; class Actinopteri; order Salmoniformes; family Salmonidae; genus Salvelinus; species Salvelinus fontinalis. The sequence goes on from NC_074696.1 coordinate 3,494,535, forward strand.
AGGTTAACTGACATGGTACTAACAGAATGGAGGTTAACTGACAGGGTGCTAACAGAATGGAGGATAACTGACATGGTGCTAACAGAACAGAGTGGAGGTTAACTGACATGGTGCTAACAGAATGGAGGATAACTGACATGGTGCTAACAGAATGGAGGTTAACTGACATGGTGCTAACAGAATGAAGGTTAACTGACATGGTGCTAACAGAATGGAGGTTAACTGACATGGTCCTAACAGAATGGAGGTTAACTGACATGGTCCTAACAGAATGGAGGTTAACTGACATGGTACTAACAGAATGGAGGTTAACTGACATGGTACTAACAGAACAGAATGGAGGTTAACTGACATGGTGCTAACAGAATGGAGGATAACTGACATGGTGCTAACAGAATGGAGGTTAACTGACATGGTACTAACAGAATGGAGGTTAACTGACATGGTGCTAACAGAATGGAGGTTAACTGACATGGTGCTAACAGAACAGAATGGAAGTTAACTGACATGGTGCTAACAGAATGGAGGTTAACTGACATGGTACTAACAGAATGGAGGTTAACTGACAGGGTGCTAACAGAATGGAGGATAACTGACATGGTGCTAACAGAACAGAGTGGAGGTTAACTGACATGGTGCTAACAGAATGGAGGTTAACTGACATGGTGCTAACAGAATGGAGGTTAACTGACATGGTGCTAACAGAATGGAGGATAACTGACATGGTGCTAACAGAACAGAATGGAGGTTAACTGACATGGTGCTAACAGAATGGAGGATAACTGACATGGTGCTAACTGAACAGAATGGAGGTTAACTGACATGGTGCTAACAGAATGGAGGTTAACTGACATGGTGCTAACAGAATGGAGGATAACTGACATGGTGCTAACAGAATGGAGGTTAACTGACATGGTGCCAACAGAATGGAGGTTAACTGACATGGTGCTAACAGAATGGAGGATAACTGACATGGTGCTAACAGAATGGAGGTTAACTGACATGGTGCTAACAGAATGGAGGTTAACTGACATGGTGCTAACAGCATGGAGGATAACTGACATGGTGCTAACAGAATGGAGGTTAACTGACATGGTGCTAACAGAACAGAATGGAGGTTAACTGACATGGTGCTAACAGAATGGAGGATAACTGACATGGTACTAACAGAACAGAATGGAGGTTAACTGACATGGTGAGAATGGAGGATAACTGACATGGTACTAACAGAACAGAATGGAGGTTAACTGACATGGTGAGAATGGAGGTTAACTGACATGGTGCTAACAGAACAGAATGGAGGTTAACTGACATGGTGAGAATGGAGGTTAACTGACATGGTGCTAACAGAACAGAATGGAGGTTAACTGACATGGTGAGAATGGAGGTTAACTGACATGGTGCTAACAGAACAGAATGGAGGTTAACTGACATGGTGCTAACAGAATGGAGGCAAACTGACATGGTGCTAACAGAATGGAGGTTAACTGACAGGGTGCTAACAGAATGGAGGTTAACTGACATGGTGCTAACAGAATGGAGGTTAACTGACATGGTGCTAACAGAATGGAGGATAACTGACATGGTGCTAACAGAATGGAGGTAACTGACATGGTGCTAACAGAATGGAGGATAACTGACATGGTGCTAACAGAATGGAGGATAACTGACATGGTGCTTACAGAACAGAATGGAGGTTAACTGACATGGTGCTAACAGAACAGAATGGAGGTTAACTGACATGGTGAGAATGGAGGTTAACTGACATGGTGCTAACAGAACAGAATGGAGGTTAACTGACATGGTGAGAATGGAGGTTAACTGACATGGTGCTAACAGAACAGAATGGAGGTTAACTGACATGGTGCTAACAGAATGGAGGATAACTGACATGGTACTAACAGAACAGAATGGAGGTTAACTGACATGGTGAGAATGGAGGTCAACTAACATGGTGCTAACAGAACAGAATGGAGGTTAACTGACATGGTGAGAATGGAGTTAACTGACATGGTACTAACAGAGCAGAATGGAGGTTAACTGACATGGTGAGAATGGAGGTTAACTGACATGGTGCTAACAGAACAGAATGGAGGTTAACTGACATGGTGAGAATGGAGGTTAACTGACATGGTGCTAACAGAACAGAATGGAGGTTAACTGACATGGTGCTAACAGAATGGAGGTTAACTGACATGGTGCTAACAGAATGGAGGTTAACTGACATGGTGCTAACAAAATGGAGGTTAACTGACATGGTACTAAAAGAATGGAGATTAACTGACATGGTGCTAACAGAATGGAGGTTAACTGGCATGGTGCTAACAGAATGGAGGTTAACTGACATGGTGCTAACAGAACAGAATGGAGGTTAACTGACATGGTGCTAACAGAACAGAATGGAGGATAACTGACATGGTGCTAACAGAATGGGGGATAACTGACATGGTGCTAACAGAATGGAGGATAACTGACATGGTGCTAACAGAATGGAGGATAACTGACATGGTGCTAACAGAATGGAGGATAACTGACATAGTGCTAACATAACAGAATGGAGGATAACTGACATATTGCTAACAGAATGGAGGTTAACTGACATGGTGCTAACAGAATGGAGGATAACTGACATGGTGCTAACAGAACAGAATGGAGGTTAACTGACATGGTGCTAACAGAACAGAATGGAGGTTAACTGACATGGTGCTAACAGAATGGAGGTTAACTGACATGGTGCTAACAGAATGGAGGTTAACTGACATGGTGCTAACAGAATGGAGGTTAACTGACATGGTGCTAACAGAATGGAGGATAACTGACATGGTGCTAACAGAATGGAGAATAACTGACATGGTGCTAACAGAATGGAGGTTAACTGACATGGTGCTAACAGAATGGAGGTTAACTGACATGGTACTAACAGAACAGAATGGAGGTTAACTGACATGGTGCTAACAGAATGGAGGATAACTGACATGGTGCTAACAGAATGGAGGTTAACTGACATGGTGCTAACAGAATGGAGGATAACTGACATGGTGCTAACAGAATGGAGGATAACTGACATGGTGCTAACAGAATGGAGGTTAACTGACATGGTGCTAACAGAATGGAGGATAACTGACATGGTGCTAACAGAATGGAGGTTAACTGACATGGTGCTAACAGAATGGAGGATAACTGACATGGTGCTAACAGAATGGAGGTTAACTGACATGGTGCTAACAGAATGAAGGTTAACTGACATGGTGCTAACAGAATGGAGGTTAACTGACATGGTACTAACAGAATGGAGGTTAACTGACATGGTCCTAACAGAATGGAGGTTAACTGACATGGTACTAACAGAATGGAGGTTAACTGACATGGTACTAACAGAATGGAGGTTAACTGACATGGTACTAACAGAACAGAATGGAGGTTAACTGACATGGTGCTAACAGAATGGAGGATAACTGACATGGTGCTAACAGAATGGAGGTTAACTGACATGGTACTAACAGAATGGAGGTTAACTGACATGGTGCTAACAGAATGGAGGTTAACTGACATGGTGCTAACAGAACAGAATGGAAGTTAACTGACATGGTGCTAACAGAATGGAGGTTAACTGACATGGTACTAACAGAATGGAGGTTAACTGACAGGGTGCTAACAGAATGGAGGATAACTGACATGGTGCTAACAGAACAGAGTGGAGGTTAACTGACATGGTGCTAACAGAATGGAGGTTAACTGACATGGTGCTAACAGAATGGAGGTTAACTGACATGGTGCTAACAGAATGGAGGATAACTGACATGGTGCTAACAGAACAGAATGGAGGTTAACTGACATGGTGCTAACAGAATGGAGGATAACTGACATGGTGCTAACAGAACAGAATGGAGGTTAACTGACATGGTGCTAACAGAATGGAGGTTAACTGACATGGTGCTAACAGAATGGAGGTTAACTGACATGGTGCTAACAGAATGGAGGTTAACTGACATGGTACTAAAAGAATGGAGGTTAACTGACATGGTGCTAACAGAATGGAGGTTAACTGGCATGGTGCTAACAGAATGGAGGTTAACTGACATGGTGCTAACAGAACAGAATGGAGGTTAACTGACATGGTGCTAACAGAACAGAATGGAGGATAACTGACATGGTGCTAACAGAATGGGGGATAACTGACATGGTGCTAACAGAATGGAGGATAACTGACATGGTGCTAACAGAATGGAGGATAACTGACATGGTGCTAACAGAATGGAGGATAACTGACATAGTGCTAACATAACAGAATGGAGGATAACTGACATATTGCTAACAGAATGGAGGTTAACTGACATGGTGCTAACAGAATGGAGGTTAACTGACATGGTGCTAACAGAATGGAGGTTAACTGACATGGTGCTAACAGAATGGAGGTTAACTGACATGGTGCTAACAGAATGGAGGATAACTGACATGGTGCTAACAGAATGGAGAATAACTGACATGGTGCTAACAGAATGGAGGTTAACTGACATGGTGCTAACAGAATGGAGGTTAACTGACATGGTACTAACAGAACAGAATGGAGGTTAACTGACATGGTACTAACAGAACAGAATGGAGGTTAACTGACATGGTGCTAACAGAATGGAGGATAACTGACATGGTGCTAACAGAATGGAGGTTAACTGACATGGTGCTAACAGAATGGAGGATAACTGACATGGTGCTAACAGAATGGAGGATAACTGACATGGTGCTAACAGAATGGAGGTTAACTGACATGGTGCTAACAGAATGGAGGATAACTGACATGGTGCTAACAGAATGGAGGTTAACTGACATGGTGCTAACAGAATGGAGGATAACTGACATGGTGCTAACAGAATGGAGGTTAACTGACATGGTGCTAACAGAATGAAGGTTAACTGACATGGTGCTAACAGAATGGAGGTTAACTGACATGGTACTAACAGAATGGAGGTTAACTGACATGGTCCTAACAGAATGGAGGTTAACTGACATGGTACTAACAGAATGGAGGTTAACTGACATGGTACTAACAGAATGGAGGTTAACTGACATGGTACTAACAGAACAGAATGGAGGTTAACTGACATGGTGCTAACAGAATGGAGGATAACTGACATGGTGCTAACAGAATGGAGGTTAACTGACATGGTACTAACAGAATGGAGGTTAACTGACATGGTGCTAACAGAATGGAGGTTAACTGACATGGTGCTAACAGAACAGAATGGAAGTTAACTGACATGGTGCTAACAGAATGGAGGTTAACTGACATGGTACTAACAGAATGGAGGTTAACTGACAGGGTGCTAACAGAATGGAGGATAACTGACATGGTGCTAACAGAACAGAGTGGAGGTTAACTGACATGGTGCTAACAGAATGGAGGATAACTGACATGGTGCTAACAGAATGGAGGTTAACTGACATGGTGCTAACAGAATGAAGGTTAACTGACATGGTGCTAACAGAATGGAGGTTAACTGACATGGTCCTAACAGAATGGAGGTTAACTGACATGGTCCTAACAGAATGGAGGTTAACTGACATGGTACTAACAGAATGGAGGTTAACTGACATGGTACTAACAGAACAGAATGGAGGTTAACTGACATGGTGCTAACAGAATGGAGGATAACTGACATGGTGCTAACAGAATGGAGGTTAACTGACATGGTACTAACAGAATGGAGGTTAACTGACATGGTGCTAACAGAATGGAGGTTAACTGACATGGTGCTAACAGAACAGAATGGAAGTTAACTGACATGGTGCTAACAGAATGGAGGTTAACTGACATGGTACTAACAGAATGGAGGTTAACTGACAGGGTGCTAACAGAATGGAGGATAACTGACATGGTGCTAACAGAACAGAGTGGAGGTTAACTGACATGGTGCTAACAGAATGGAGGTTAACTGACATGGTGCTAACAGAATGGAGGTTAACTGACATGGTGCTAACAGAATGGAGGATAACTGACATGGTGCTAACAGAATGGAGGTTAACTGACATGGTGCTAACAGAATGGAGGTAACTGACATGGTGCTAACAGAATGGAGGATAACTGACATGGTGCTAACAGAATGGAGGATAACTGACATGGTGCTTACAGAACAGAATGGAGGTTAACTGACATGGTGCTAACAGAACAGAATGGAGGTTAACTGACATGGTGAGAATGGAGGTTAACTGACATGGTGCTAACAGAACAGAATGGAGGTTAACTGACATGGTGAGAATGGAGGTTAACTGACATGGTGCTAACAGAACAGAATGGAGGTTAACTGACATGGTGCTAACAGAATGGAGGATAACTGACATGGTACTAACAGAACAGAATGGAGGTTAACTGACATGGTGAGAATGGAGGTCAACTAACATGGTGCTAACAGAACAGAATGGAGGTTAACTGACATGGTGAGAATGGAGTTAACTGACATGGTACTAACAGAGCAGAATGGAGGTTAACTGACATGGTGAGAATGGAGGTTAACTGACATGGTGCTAACAGAACAGAATGGAGGTTAACTGACATGGTGAGAATGGAGGTTAACTGACATGGTGCTAACAGAACAGAATGGAGGTTAACTGACATGGTGCTAACAGAATGGAGGTTAACTGACATGGTGCTAACAGAATGGAGGTTAACTGACATGGTGCTAACAAAATGGAGGTTAACTGACATGGTACTAAAAGAATGGAGGTTAACTGACATGGTGCTAACAGAATGGAGGTTAACTGGCATGGTGCTAACAGAATGGAGGTTAACTGACATGGTGCTAACAGAACAGAATGGAGGTTAACTGACATGGTGCTAACAGAACAGAATGGAGGATAACTGACATGGTGCTAACAGAATGGGGGATAACTGACATGGTGCTAACAGAATGGAGGATAACTGACATGGTGCTAACAGAATGGAGGATAACTGACATGGTGCTAACAGAATGGAGGATAACTGACATAGTGCTAACATAACAGAATGGAGGATAACTGACATATTGCTAACAGAATGGAGGTTAACTGACATGGTGCTAACAGAATGGAGGATAACTGACATGGTGCTAACAGAACAGAATGGAGGTTAACTGACATGGTGCTAACAGAACAGAATGGAGGTTAACTGACATGGTGCTAACAGAATGGAGGTTAACTGACATGGTGCTAACAGAATGGAGGTTAACTGACATGGTGCTAACAGAATGGAGGTTAACTGACATGGTGCTAACAGAATGGAGGATAACTGACATGGTGCTAACAGAATGGAGAATAACTGACATGGTACTAACAGAACAGAATGGAGGTTAACTGACATGGTGCTAACAGAATGGAGGATAACTGACATGGTGCTAACAGAATGGAGGTTAACTGACATGGTGCTAACAGAATGGAGGATAACTGACATGGTGCTAACAGAATGGAGGATAACTGACATGGTGCTAACAGAATGGAGGTTAACTGACATGGTGCTAACAGAATGGAGGATAACTGACATGGTGCTAACAGAATGGAGGTTAACTGACATGGTGCTAACAGAATGGAGGATAACTGACATGGTGCTAACAGAATGGAGGTTAACTGACATGGTGCTAACAGAATGAAGGTTAACTGACATGGTGCTAACAGAATGGAGGTTAACTGACATGGTACTAACAGAATGGAGGTTAACTGACATGGTCCTAACAGAATGGAGGTTAACTGACATGGTACTAACAGAATGGAGGTTAACTGACATGGTACTAACAGAATGGAGGTTAACTGACATGGTACTAACAGAACAGAATGGAGGTTAACTGACATGGTGCTAACAGAATGGAGGATAACTGACATGGTGCTAACAGAATGGAGGTTAACTGACATGGTACTAACAGAATGGAGGTTAACTGACATGGTGCTAACAGAATGGAGGTTAACTGACATGGTGCTAACAGAACAGAATGGAAGTTAACTGACATGGTGCTAACAGAATGGAGGTTAACTGACATGGTACTAACAGAATGGAGGTTAACTGACAGGGTGCTAACAGAATGGAGGATAACTGACATGGTGCTAACAGAACAGAGTGGAGGTTAACTGACATGGTGCTAACAGAATGGAGGTTAACTGACATGGTGCTAACAGAATGGAGGTTAACTGACATGGTGCTAACAGAATGGAGGATAACTGACATGGTGCTAACAGAACAGAATGGAGGTTAACTGACATGGTGCTAACAGAATGGAGGATAACTGACATGGTGCTAACTGAACAGAATGGAGGTTAACTGACATGGTGCTAACAGAATGGAGGTTAACTGACATGGTGCTAACAGAATGGAGGATAACTGACATGGTGCTAACAGAATGGAGGTTAACTGACATGGTGCCAACAGAATGGAGGTTAACTGACATGGTGCTAACAGAATGGAGGATAACTGACATGGTGCTAACAGAATGGAGGTTAACTGACATGGTGCTAACAGAATGGAGGTTAACTGACATGGTGCTAACAGCATGGAGGATAACTGACATGGTGCTAACAGAATGGAGGTTAACTGACATGGTGCTAACAGAATGGAGGTTAACTGACATGGTACTAACAGAATGGAGGTTAACTGACATGGTGCTAACAGAATGGAGGTTAACTGACATGGTACTAAGAGAATGGAGGTTAACTGACATGGTGCTAACAGAATGGAGGATAACTGACATGGTGCTAACAGAATGGAGGATAACTGACATGGTGCTTACAGAACAGAATGGAGTTAACTGACATGGTGCTAACAGAACAGAATGGAGGTTAACTGACATGGTGAGAATGGAGGTTAACTGACATGGTGCTAACAGAACAGAATGGAGGTTAACTGACATGGTGAGAATGGAGGTTAACTGACATGGTGCTAACAGAACAGAATGGAGGTTAACTGACATGGTGCTAACAGAATGGAGGATAACTGACATGGTACTAACAGAACAGAATGGAGGTTAACTGACATGGTGAGAATGGAGGTTAACTAACATGGTGCTAACAGAACAGAATGGAGGTTAACTGACATGGTGAGAATGGAGGTTAACTAACATGGTGCTAACAGAACAGAATGGAGGTTAACTGACATGGTGAGAATGGAGGTTAACTGACATGGTACTAACAGAACAGAATGGAGGTTAACTGACATGGTGAGAATGGAGGTTAACTGACATGGTGCTAACAGAACAGAATGGAGGTTAACTAACATGGTGCTAACAGAACAGAATGGAGGTTAACTGACATGGTGAGAATGGAGGTTAACTGACATGGTACTAACAGAACAGAATGGAGGTTAACTGACATGGTGAGAATGGAGGTTAACTGACATGGTGCTAACAGAACAGAATGGAGGTTAACTGACATGGTGAGAATGGAGGTTAACTGACATGGTGCTAACAGAACAGAATGGAGGTTAACTGACATGGTGCTAACAGAATGGAGGATAACTGACATGGTACTTACAGAACAGAATGGAGGTTAACTGGCATGGTGAGAATGGAGGTTAACTGACATGGTACTAACAGAACAGAATGGAGGTTAACTGACATGGTGAGAATGGAGGTTAACTGACATGGTGCTAACAGAACAGAATGGAGGTTAACTGACATGGTGAGAATGGAGGTTAACTGACATGGTGCTAACAGAACAGAATGGAGGTTAACTGACATGGTGAGAATGGAGGTTAACTGACATGGTGCTAACAGAACAGAATGGAGGTTAACTGACATGGTGAGAATGGAGGTTAACTGACATGGTGCTAACAGAACAGAATGGAGGTTAACTGACATGGTGCTAACAGAATGGAGGTTAACTGACATGGTGCTAACAGAATGGAGGTTAACTGACATGGTGCTAACAGAATGGAGGTTAACTGACATGGTGCTTACAGAATGGAGGTTAACTGACATGGTGCTAATAGAACAGAATGGAGGTTAACTGACATGGTGCTAACAGAATGGAGGTAAATTGACATGGTGCTAACAGAATGGAGGTTAACTGACATGGTGCTAACAGAATGGAGGTTAACTGACATGGTGCTAACAGAATGGAGGTTAACTGACATGGTGCTAACAGAATGGAGGATAACTGACATGGTGCTAACAGAATGGAGGATAACTGACATGGTGCTAACAGAATGGAGGATAACTGACATGGTGCTAACAGAATGGAGGTTAACTGACATGGTGCTAACAGAATGGAGGTTAACTGACATGGTGCTAACAGAATGGAGGATAACTGACATGGTGCTAACAGAACAGAATGGAGGTTAACTGACATGGTGAGAATGGAGGTTAACTGACATGGTGCTAACAGAACAGAATGGAGGTTAACTGACATGGTGCTAACAGAATGGAGGATAACTGACATGGTACTAACAGAACAGAATGGAGGTTAACTGACATGGTGAGAATGGAGGTCAACTAACATGGTGCTAACAGAACAGAATGGAGGTTAACTGACATGGTGAGAATGGAGTTAACTGACATGGTACTAACAGAGCAGAATGGAGGTTAACTGACATGGTGAGAATGGAGGTTAACTGACATGGTGCTAACAGAACAGAATGGAGGTTAACTGACATGGTGAGAATGGAGGTTAACTGACATGGTGCTAACAGAACAGAATGGAGGTTAACTGACATGGTGCTAACAGAATGGAGGTTAACTGACATGGTGCTAACAGAATGGAGGTTAACTGACATGGTGCTAACAAAATGGAGGTTAACTGACATGGTACTAAAAGAATGGAGGTTAACTGACATGGTGCTAACAGAATGGAGGTTAACTGGCATGGTGCTAACAGAATGGAGGTTAACTGACATGGTGCTAACAGAACAGAATGGAGGTTAACTGACATGGTGCTAACAGAACAGAATGGAGGATAACTGACATGGTGCTAACAGAATGGGGGATAACTGACATGGTGCTAACAGAATGGAGGATAACTGACATGGTGCTAACAGAATGGAGGATAACTGACATGGTGCTAACAGAATGGAGGATAACTGACATAGTGCTAACATAACAGAATGGAGGATAACTGACATATTGCTAACAGAATGGAGGTTAACTGACATGGTGCTAACAGAATGGAGGATAACTGACATGGTGCTAACAGAACAGAATGGAGGTTAACTGACATGGTGCTAACAGAACAGAATGGAGGTTAACTGACATGGTGCTAACAGAATGGAGGTTAACTGACATGGTGCTAACAGAATGGAGGTTAACTGACATGGTGCTAACAGAATGGAGGTTAACTGACATGGTGCTAACAGAATGGAGGATAACTGACATGGTGCTAACAGAATGGAGAATAACTGACATGGTACTAACAGAACAGAATGGAGGTTAACTGACATGGTGCTAACAGAATGGAGGATAACTGACATGGTGCTAACAGAATGGAGGTTAACTGACATGGTGCTAACAGAATGGAGGATAACTGACATGGTGCTAACAGAATGGAGGATAACTGACATGGTGCTAACAGAATGGAGGTTAACTGACATGGTGCTAACAGAATGGAGGATAACTGACATGGTGCTAACAGAATGGAGGTTAACTGACATGGTGCTAACAGAATGGAGGATAACTGACATGGTGCTAACAGAATGGAGGTTAACTGACATGGTGCTAACAGAATGAAGGTTAACTGACATGGTGCTAACAGAATGGAGGTTAACTGACATGGTACTAACAGAATGGAGGTTAACTGACATGGTCCTAACAGAATGGAGGTTAACTGACATGGTACTAACAGAATGGAGGTTAACTGACATGGTACTAACAGAATGGAGGTTAACTGACATGGTACTAACAGAACAGAATGGAGGTTAACTGACATGGTGCTAACAGAATGGAGGATAACTGACATGGTGCTAACAGAATGGAGGTTAACTGACATGGTACTAACAGAATGGAGGTTAACTGACATGGTGCTAACAGAATGGAGGTTAACTGACATGGTGCTAACAGAACAGAATGGAAGTTAACTGACATGGTGCTAACAGAATGGAGGTTAACTGACATGGTACTAACAGAATGGAGGTTAACTGACAGGGTGCTAACAGAATGGAGGATAACTGACATGGTGCTAACAGAACAGAGTGGAGGTTAACTGACATGGTGCTAACAGAATGGAGGTTAACTGACATGGTGCTAACAGAATGGAGGTTAACTGACATGGTGCTAACAGAATGGAGGATAACTGACATGGTGCTAACAGAACAGAATGGAGGTTAACTGACATGGTGCTAACAGAATGGAGGATAACTGACATGGTGCTAACTGAACAGAATGGAGGTTAACTGACATGGTGCTAACAGAATGGAGGTTAACTGACATGGTGCTAACAGAATGGAGGATAACTGACATGGTGCTAACAGAATGGAGGTTAACTGACATGGTGCCAACAGAATGGAGGTTAACTGACATGGTGCTAACAGAATGGAGGATAACTGACATGGTGCTAACAGAATGGAGGTTAACTGACATGGTGCTAACAGAATGGAGGTTAACTGACATGGTGCTAACAGCATGGAGGATAACTGACATGGTGCTAACAGAATGGAGGTTAACTGACATGGTGCTAACAGAATGGAGGTTAACTGACATGGTACTAACAGAATGGAGGTTAACTGACATGGTGCTAACAGAATGGAGGTTAACTGACATGGTACTAAGAGAATGGAGGTTAACTGACATGGTGCTAACAGAATGGAGGATAACTGACATGGTGCTAACAGAATGGAGGATAACTGACATGGTGCTTACAGAACAGAATGGAGTTAACTGACATGGTGCTAACAGAACAGAATGGAGGTTAACTGACATGGTGAGAATGGAGGTTAACTGACATGGTGCTAACAGAACAGAATGGAGGTTAACTGACATGGTGAGAATGGAGGTTAACTGACATGGTGCTAACAGAACAGAATGGAGGTTAACTGACATGGTGCTAACAGAATGGAGGATAACTGACATGGTACTAACAGAACAGAATGGAGGTTAACTGACATGGTGAGAATGGAGGTTAACTAACATGGTGCTAACAGAACAGAATGGAGGTTAACTGACATGGTGAGAATGGAGGTTAACTAACATGGTGCTAACAGAACAGAATGGAGGTTAACTGACATGGTGAGAATGGAGGTTAACTGACATGGTACTAACAGAACAGAATGGAGGTTAACTGACATGGTGAGAATGGAGGTTAACTGACATGGTGCTAACAGAACAGAATGGAGGTTAACTAACATGGTGCTAACAGAACAGAATGGAGGTTAACTGACATGGTGAGAATGGAGGTTAACTGACATGGTACTAACAGAACAGAATGGAGGTTAACTGACATGGTGAGAATGGAGGTTAACTGACATGGTGCTAACAGAACAGAATGGAGGTTAACTGACATGGTGAGAATGGAGGTTAACTGACATGGTGCTAACAGAACAGAATGGAGGTTAACTGACATGGTGCTAACAGAATGGAGGATAACTGACATGGTACTTACAGAACAGAATGGAGGTTAACTGGCATGGTGAGAATGGAGGTTAACTGACATGGTACTAACAGAACAGAATGGAGGTTAACTGACATGGTGAGAATGGAGGTTAACTGACATGGTGCTAACAGAACAGAATGGAGGTTAACTGACATGGTGAGAATGGAGGTTAACTGACATGGTGCTAACAGAACAGAATGGAGGTTAACTGACATGGTGAGAATGGAGGTTAACTGACATGGTGCTAACAGAACAGAATGGAGGTTAACTGACATGGTGAGAATGGAGGTTAACTGACATGGTGCTAACAGAACAGAATGGAGGTTAACTGACATGGTGCTAACAGAATGGAGGTTAACTGACATGGTGCTAACAGAATGGAGGTTAACTGACATGGTGCTAACAGAATGGAGGTTAACTGACATGGTGCTTACAGAATGGAGGTTAACTGACATGGTGCTAATAGAACAGAATGGAGGTTAACTGACATGGTGCTAACAGAATGGAGGTAAATTGACATGGTGCTAACAGAATGGAGGTTAACTGACATGGTGCTAACAGAATGGAGGTTAACTGACATGGTGCTAACAGAATGGAGGTTAACTGACATGGTGCTAACAGAATGGAGGATAACTGACATGGTGCTAACAGAATGGAGGATAACTGACATGGTGCTAACAGAATGGAGGATAACTGACATGGTGCTAACAGAATGGAGGTTAACTGACATGGTGCTAACAGAATGGAGGTTAACTGACATGGTGCTAACAGAATGGAGGATAACTGACATGGTGCTAACAGAATGGAGGTTAACTGACATGGTGCTAACAGAATGGAGGTTAACTGACATGGTGCTAACAGAATGGAGGTTAACTGACATGGTGCTAACTGAATGGAGGATAACTGACATGGTGCTAACAGAATGGAGGATAACTGACATGGTGCTAACAGAATGGAGGTTAACTGACATGGTGCTAACAGAATGGAGGTTAACTGACATGGTGCTAACAGAATGGAGGTTAACTGACATGGTGCTAACAGAATGGAGGTTAACTGACATGGTGCTAACAGAATGGAGGTTAACTGACATGGTGCTAACAGAATGGAGGATAACTGACATGGTGCTAACAGAATGGAGGTTAACTGACATGGTGCTAACAGAATGGAGGATAACTGACATGGTGCTAACAGAATGGAGGTTAACTGACAGGGTGCTAACAGAATGGAGGATAACTGACATGGTGCTAACAGAACAGAGTGGAGGTTAACTGACATGGTGCTAACAGAATGGAGGTTAACTGACATGGTGCTAACAGAATGGAGGTTAACTGACATGGTGCTAACAGAATGGAGGATAACTGACATGGTGCTAACAGAACAGAATGGAGGTTAACTGACATGGTGCTAACAGAATGGAGGATAACTGACATGGTGCTAACTGAACAGAATGGAGGTTAACTGACATGGTGCTAACAGAATGGAGGTTAACTGACATGGTGCTAACAGAATGGAGGATAACTGACATGGTGCTAACAGAATGGAGGTTAACTGACATGGTGCCAACAGAATGGAGGTTAACTGACATGGTGCTAACAGAATGGAGGATAACTGACATGGTGCTAACAGAATGGAGGTTAACTGACATGGTGCTAACAGAATGGAGGTTAACTGACATGGTGCTAACAGCATGGAGGATAACTGACATGGTGCTAACAGAATGGAGGTTAACTGACATGGTGCTAACAGAACAGAATGGAGGTTAACTGACATGGTGCTAACAGAATGGAGGATAACTGACATGGTACTAACAGAACAGAATGGAGGTTAACTGACATGGTGAGAATGGAGGATAACTGACATGGTACTAACAGAACAGAATGGAGGTTAACTGACATGGTGAGAATGGAGGTTAACTGACATGGTGCTAACAGAACAGAATGGAGGTTAACTGACATGGTGAGAATGGAGGTTAACTGACATGGTGCTAACAGAACAGAATGGAGGTTAACTGACATGGTGAGAATGGAGGTTAACTGACATGGTGCTAACAGAACAGAATGGAGGTTAACTGACATGGTGCTAACAGAATGGAGGCAAACTGACATGGTGCTAACAGAATGGAGGTTAACTGACATGGTGCTAACAGAATGGAGGTTAACTGACATGGTGCTAACAGAATGGAGGTTAACTGACATGGTGCTAACAGAATGGAGGATAACTGACATGGTGCTAACAGAATGGAGGTAACTGACATGGTGCTAACAGAATGGAGGATAACTGACATGGTGCTAACAGAATGGAGGATAACTGACATGGTGCTTACAGAACAGAATGGAGGTTAACTGACATGGTGCTAACAGAACAGAATGGAGGTTAACTGACATGGTGAGAATGGAGGTTAACTGACATGGTGCTAACAGAACAGAATGGAGGTTAACTGACATGGTGAGAATGGAGGTTAACTGACATGGTGCTAACAGAACAGAATGGAGGTTAACTGACATGGTGCTAACAGAATGGAGGATAACTGACATGGTACTAACAGAACAGAATGGAGGTTAACTGACATGGTGAGAATGGAGGTCAACTAACATGGTGCTAACAGAACAGAATGGAGGTTAACTGACATGGTGAGAATGGAGTTAACTGACATGGTACTAACAGAGCAGAATGGAGGTTAACTGACATGGTGAGAATGGAGGTTAACTGACATGGTGCTAACAGAACAGAATGGAGGTTAACTGACATGGTGAGAATGGAGGTTAACTGACATGGTGCTAACAGAACAGAATGGAGGTTAACTGACATGGTGCTAACAGAATGGAGGTTAACTGACATGGTGCTAACAGAATGGAGGTTAACTGACATGGTGCTAACAAAATGGAGGTTAACTGACATGGTACTAAAAGAATGGAGGTTAACTGACATGGTGCTAACAGAATGGAGGTTAACTGGCATGGTGCTAACAGAATGGAGGTTAACTGACATGGTGCTAACAGAACAGAATGGAGGTTAACTGACATGGTGCTAACAGAACAGAATGGAGGATAACTGACATGGTGCTAACAGAATGGGGGATAACTGACATGGTGCTAACAGAATGGAGGATAACTGACATGGTGCTAACAGAATGGAGGATAACTGACATGGTGCTAACAGAATGGAGGATAACTGACATAGTGCTAACATAACAGAATGGAGGATAACTGACATATTGCTAACAGAATGGAGGTTAACTGACATGGTGCTAACAGAATGGAGGATAACTGACATGGTGCTAACAGAACAGAATGGAGGTTAACTGACATGGTGCTAACAGAACAGAATGGAGGTTAACTGACATGGTGCTAACAGAATGGAGGTTAACTGACATGGTGCTAACAGAATGGAGGTTAACTGACATGGTGCTAACAGAATGGAGGTTAACTGACATGGTGCTAACAGAATGGAGGATAACTGACATGGTGCTAACAGAATGGAGAATAACTGACATGGTGCTAACAGAATGGAGGTTAACTGACATGGTGCTAACAGAATGGAGGTTAACTGACATGGTACTAACAGAACAGAATGGAGGTTAACTGACATGGTGCTAACAGAATGGAGGATAACTGACATGGTGCTAACAGAATGGAGGTTAACTGACATGGTGCTAACAGAATGGAGGATAACTGACATGGTGCTAACAGAATGGAGGATAACTGACATGGTGCTAACAGAATGGAGGTTAACTGACATGGTGCTAACAGAATGGAGGATAACTGACATGGTGCTAACAGAATGGAGGTTAACTGACATGGTGCTAACAGAATGGAGGATAACTGACATGGTGCTAACAGAATGGAGGTTAACTGACATGGTGCTAACAAAATGGAGGTTAACTGACATGGTACTAAAAGAATGGAGGTTAACTGACATGGTGCTAACAGAATGGAGATTAACTGGCATGGTGCTAACAGAATGGAGGTTAACTGACATGGTGCTAACAGAACAGAATGGAGGTTAACTGACATGGTGCTAACAGAACAGAATGGAGGATAACTGACATGGTGCTAACAGAATGGGGGATAACTGACATGGTGCTAACAGAATGGAGGATAACTGACATGGTGCTAACAGAATGGAGGATAACTGACATGGTGCTAACAGAATGGAGGATAACTGACATAGTGCTAACATAACAGAATGGAGGATAACTGACATATTGCTAACAGAATGGAGGTTAACTGACATGGTGCTAACAGAATGGAGGATAACTGACATGGTGCTAACAGAACAGAATGGAGGTTAACTGACATGGTGCTAACAGAACAGAATGGAGGTTAACTGACATGGTGCTAACAGAATGGAGGTTAACTGACATGGTGCTAACAGAATGGAGGTTAACTGACATGGTGCTAACAGAATGGAGGTTAACTGACATGGTGCTAACAGAATGGAGGATAACTGACATGGTGCTAACAGAATGGAGAATAACTGACATGGTGCTAACAGAATGGAGGTTAACTGACATGGTGCTAACAGAATGGAGGTTAACTGACATGGTACTAACAGAACAGAATGGAGGTTAACTGACATGGTGCTAACAGAATGGAGGATAACTGACATGGTGCTAACAGAATGGAGGTTAACTGACATGGTGCTAACAGAATGGAGGATAACTGACATGGTGCTAACAGAATGGAGGATAACTGACATGGTGCTAACAGAATGGAGGTTAACTGACATGGTGCTAACAGAATGGAGGATAACTGACATGGTGCTAACAGAATGGAGGTTAACTGACATGGTGCTAACAGAATGGAGGATAACTGACATGGTGCTAACAGAATGGAGGTTAACTGACATGGTGCTAACAGAATGAAGGTTAACTGACATGGTGCTAACAGAATGGAGGTTAACTGACATGGTACTAACAGAATGGAGGTTAACTGACATGGTCCTAACAGAATGGAGGTTAACTGACATGGTACTAACAGAATGGAGGTTAACTGACATGGTACTAACAGAATGGAGGTTAACTGACATGGTACTAACAGAACAGAATGGAGGTTAACTGACATGGTGAGAATGGAGGTTAACTGACATGGTGCTAACAGAACAGAATGGATGTTAACTAACATGGTGCTAACAGAACAGAATGGAGGTTAACTGACATGGTGAGAATGGAGGTTAACTGACATGGTACTAACAGAACAGAATGGAGGTTAACTGACATGGTGAGAATGGAGGTTAACTGACATGGTGCTAACAGAACAGAATGGAGGTTAACTGACATGGTGAGAATGGAGGTTAACTGACATGGTGCTAACAGAACAGAATGGAGGTTAACTGACATGGTGCTAACAGAATGGAGGATAACTGACATGGTACTTACAGAACAGAATGGAGGTTAACTGGCATGGTGAGAATGGAGGTTAACTGACATGGTACTAACAGAACAGAATGGAGGTTAACTGACATGGTGAGAATGGAGGTTAACTGACATGGTGCTAACAGAACAGAATGGAGGTTAACTGACATGGTGAGAATGGAGGTTAACTGACATGGTGCTAACAGAACAGAATGGAGGTTAACTGACATGGTGAGAATGGAGGTTAACTGACATGGTGCTAACAGAACAGAATGGAGGTTAACTGACATGGTGAGAATGGAGGTTAACTGACATGGTGCTAACAGAACAGAATGGAGGTTAACTGACATGGTGCTAACAGAATGGAGGTTAACTGACATGGTGCTAACAGAATGGAGGTTAACTGACATGGTGCTAACAGAATGGAGGTTAACTGACATGGTGCTTACAGAATGGAGGTTAACTGACATGGTGCTAATAGAACAGAATGGAGGTTAACTGACATGGTGCTAACAGAATGGAGGTAAATTGACATGGTGCTAACAGAATGGAGGTTAACTGACATGGTGCTAACAGAATGGAGGTTAACTGACATGGTGCTAACAGAATGGAGGTTAACTGACATGGTGCTAACAGAATGGAGGATAACTGACATGGTGCTAACAGAATGGAGGATAACTGACATGGTGCTAACAGAATGGAGGATAACTGACATGGTGCTAACAGAATGGAGGTTAACTGACATGGTGCTAACAGAATGGAGGTTAACTGACATGGTGCTAACAGAATGGAGGATAACTGACATGGTGCTAACAGAATGGAGGTTAACTGACATGGTGCTAACAGAATGGAGGTTAACTGACATGGTGCTAACAGAATGGAGGTTAACTGACATGGTGCTAACTGAATGGAGGATAACTGACATGGTGCTAACAGAATGGAGGATAACTGACATGGTGCTAACAGAATGGAGGTTAACTGACATGGTGCTAACAGAATGGAGGTTAACTGACATGGTGCTAACAGAATGGAGGTTAACTGACATGGTGCTAACAGAATGGAGGTTAACTGACATGGTGCTAACAGAATGGAGGTTAACTGACATGGTGCTAACAGAATGGAGGTTAACTGACATGGTGCTAACAGAACAGAATGGAGGTTAACTGACATGGTGCTAACAGAATGGAGGATAACTGACATGGTGCTAACAGAATGGAGGATAACTGACATGGTGCTAACAGAATGGGGGATAACTGACATGGTACTAACAGAATGGAGGTTAACTGACATGGTGCTAACAGAATGGAGGTTAACTGACATGGTGCTAACAGAATGGAGGTTAACTGACATGGTGCTAACAGAATGGAGGTTAACTGACATGGTACTAACAGAATGGAGGTTAACTGACATGGTGCTAACAGAATGGAGGTTAACTCACATGGTGGTAACAGAATGGAGGTTAACTGACATGGTGCTAACAGAATGGAGGTTAACTGACATGGTGCTAACTGAACAGAATGGAGGTTAACTGACATGGTACTAACAGAATGGAGGATAACTGACATGGTGCTAACAGAATGGAGGTTAACTGACATGGTGCTAACAGAATGGAGGTTAACTGACATGGTGCTAACAGAACAGAATGGAGGTTAACTGACATGGTGCTAACAGAATGGAGGATAACTGACATGGTGCTAACAGAATGGAGGTTAACTGACATGGTGCTAACAGAATGGAGGTTAACTGACATGGTGCTAACAGAATGGAGGTTAACTGACATGGTGCTAACAGAATGGAGGATAACTGACTTGGTGCTAACAGAATGGAGGTTAACTGACATGGTGCTAACAGAACAGAATGGAGGTTAACTGAAATGGTGAGAATGGAGGTTAACTGACATGGTGCTAACAGAACAGAATGGAGGTTAACTGACATGGTGCTAACAGAATGGAGGTTAACTGACATGGTGCTAACAGAATGGAGGTTAACTGACATAGTGCTAACAGAATGGAGGTTAACTGACATGGTACTTACAGAATGGAGGTTAACTGACATGGTGCTAACAGAACAGAATGGAGGTTAACTGACATGGTGCTAACAGAATGGAGGTATATTGACATGGTGCTAACAGAATGGAGGTTAACTGACATGGTGCTAACAGAATGGAGGTTAACTGACATGGTGCTAACAGAATGGAGGTTAACTGACATGGTGCTAACAGAATGGAGGATAACTGACATGGTGCTAACAGAATGGAGGTTAACTGACATGGTGCTAACAGAATGGAGGTTAACTGACATGGTGCTAACAGAATGGAGGTTAACTGACATGGTGCTAACAGAATGGAGGATAACTGACATGGTGCTAACAGAATGGAGGTTAACTGACATGGTGCTAACAGAATGGAGGTTAACTCACATGGTGGTAACAGAATGGAGGTTAACTGACATGGTGCTAACAGAATGGAGGTTAACTGACATGGTGCTAACAGAATGGAGGTTAACTGACATGGTGCTAACAGAATGGAGGTTAACTGACATGGTGCTAACAGAATGGAGGTTAACTGACATGGTGCTAACAGAATGGAGGTTAACTGACATGGTGCTAACAGAACAGAATGGAGGTTAACTGACATGGTGCTAACAGAATGGAGGATAACTGACATGGTGCTAACAGAATGGAGGATAACTGACATGGTGCTAACAGAATGGGGGATAACTGACATGGTACTAACAGAATGGAGGTTAACTGACATGGTGCTAACAGAATGGAGGTTAACTGACATGGTGCTAACAGAATGGAGGTTAACTGACATGGTGCTAACTGAATGGAGGATAACTGACATGGTGCTAACAGAATGGAGGTTAACTGACATGGTGCTAACTGAATGGAGGATAACTGACATGGTGCTAACAGAATGGAGGATAACTGACATGGTGCTAACAGAATGGAGGTTAACTGACATGGTGCTAACAGAATGGAGGTTAACTGACATGGTGCTAACAGAATGGAGGTTAACTGACATGGTGCTAACAGAATGGAGGTTAACTGACATGGTGCTAACAGAATGGAGGTTAACTGACATGGTGCTAACAGAACAGAATGGAGGTTAACTGACATGGTGCTAACAGAATGGAGGATAACTGACATGGTGCTAACAGAATGGAGGATAACTGACATGGTGCTAACAGAATGGGGGATAACTGACATGGTACTAACAGAATGGAGGTTAACTGACATGGTGCTAACAGAGTGGAGGTTAACTGACATGGTGCTAACAGAATGGAGGTTAACTGACATGGTACTAACAGAATGGAGGTTAACTGACATGGTGCTAACAGAATGGAGGTTAACTCACATGGTGGTAACAGAATGGAGGTTAACTGACATGGTGCTAACAGAATGGAGGTTAACTGACATGGTGCTAACTGAACAGAATGGAGGTTAACTGACATGGTACTAACAGAATGGAGGATAACTGACATGGTGCTAACAGAATGGAGGTTAACTGACATGGTGCTAACAGAATGGAGGTTAACTGACATGGTGCTAACAGAACAGAATGGAGGTTAACTGACATGGTGCTAACAGAATGGAGGATAACTGACATGGTGCTAACAGAATGGAGGTTAACTGACATGGTGCTAACAGAATGGAGGTTAACTGACATGGTGCTAACAGAATGGAGGTTAACTGACATGGTGCTAACAGAATGGAGGATAACTGACATGGTGCTAACAGAATGGAGGTTAACTGACATGGTGCTAACAGAACAGAATGGAGGTTAACTGACATGGTGAGAATGGAGGTTAACTGACATGGTGCTAACAGAACAGAATGGAGGTTAACTGACATGGTGCTAACAGAATGGAGGTTAACTGACATGGTGCTAACAGAATGGAGGTTAACTGACATAGTGCTAACAGAATGGAGGTTAACTGACATGGTACTTACAGAATGGAGGTTAACTGACATGGTGCTAACAGAACAGAATGGAGGTTAACTGACATGGTGCTAACAGAATGGAGGTAAATTGACATGGTGCTAACAGAATGGAGGTTAACTGACATGGTGCTAACAGAATGGAGGTTAACTGACATGGTGCTAACAGAATGGAGGTTAACTGACATGGTGCTAACAGAATGGAGGATAACTGACATGGTGCTAACAGAATGGAGGTTAACTGACATGGTGCTAACAGAATGGAGGTTAACTGACATGGTGCTAACAGAATGGAGGTTAACTGACATGGTGCTAACAGAATGGAGGATAACTGACATGGTGCTAACAGAATGGAGGTTAACTGACATGGTGCTAACAGAATGGAGGTTAACTCACATGGTGGTAACAGAATGGAGGTTAACTGACATGGTGCTAACAGAATGGAGGTTAACTGACATGGTGCTAACAGAATGGAGGTTAACTGACATGGTGCTAACAGAATGGAGGATAACTGACATGGTGCTAACAGAATGGAGGTTAACTGACATGGTGCTAACAGAATGGAGGTTAACTCACATGGTGGTAACAGAATGGAGGTTAACTGACATGGTGCTAACAGAATGGAGGTTAACTGACATGGTGCTAACAGAATGGAGGTTAACTGACATGGTGCTAACTGAATGGAGGATAACTGACATGGTGCTAACAGAATGGAGGATAACTGACATGGTGCTAACAGAATGGAGGTTAACTGACATGGTGCTAACAGAATGGAGGTTAACTGACATGGTGCTAACAGAATGGAGGTTAACTGACATGGTGCTAACAGAATGGAGGTTAACTGACATGGTGCTAACAGAATGGAGGTTAACTGACATGGTGCTAACAGAACAGAATGGAGGTTAACTGACATGGTGCTAACAGAATGGAGGATAACTGACATGGTGCTAACAGAATGGAGGATAACTGACATGGTGCTAACAGAATGGGGGATAACTGACATGGTACTAACAGAATGGAGGTTAACTGACATGGTGCTAACAGAATGGAGGTTAACTGACATGGTGCTAACAGAATGGAGGTTAACTGACATGGTGCTAACTGAATGGAGGATAACTGACATGGTGCTAACAGAATGGAGGATAACTGACATGGTGCTAACAGAATGGAGGTTAACTGACATGGTGCTAACAGAATGGAGGTTAACTGACATGGTGCTAACAGAATGGAGGTTAACTGACATGGTGCTAACAGAATGGAGGTTAACTGACATGGTGCTAACAGAATGGAGGTTAACTGACATGGTGCTAACAGAATGGAGGTTAACTGACATGGTGCTAACAGAACAGAATGGAGGTTAACTGACATGGTGCTAACAGAATGGAGGATAACTGACATGGTGCTAACAGAATGGAGGATAACTGACATGGTGCTAACAGAATGGGGGATAACTGACATGGTACTAACAGAATGGAGGTTAACTGACATGGTGCTAACAGAATGGAGGTTAACTGACATGGTGCTAACAGAATGGAGGTTAACTGACATGGTACTAACAGAATGGAGGTTAACTGACATGGTGCTAACAGAATGGAGGTTAACTCACATGGTGGTAACAGAATGGAGGTTAACTGACATGGTGCTAACAGAATGGAGGTTAACTGACATGGTGCTAACTGAACAGAATGGAGGTTAACTGACATGGTACTAACAGAATGGAGGATAACTGACATGGTGCTAACAGAATGGAGGTTAACTGACATGGTGCTAACAGAATGGAGGTTAACTGACATGGTGCTAACAGAACAGAATGGAGGTTAACTGACATGGTGCTAACAGAATGGAGGATAACTGACATGGTGCTAACAGAATGGAGGTTAACTGACATGGTGCTAACAGAATGGAGGTTAACTGACATGGTGCTAACAGAATGGAGGTTAACTGACATGGTGCTAACAGAATGGAGGATAACTGACATGGTGCTAACAGAATGGAGGTTAACTGACATGGTGCTAACAGAACAGAATGGAGGTTAACTGACATGGTGAGAATGGAGGTTAACTGACATGGTGCTAACAGAACAGAATGGAGGTTAACTGACATGGTGCTAACAGAATGGAGGTTAACTGACATGGTGCTAACAGAATGGAGGTTAACTGACATAGTGCTAACAGAATGGAGGTTAACTGACATGGTACTTACAGAATGGAGGTTAACTGACATGGTACTTACAGAATGGAGGTTAACTGACATGGTGCTAACAGAACAGAATGGAGGTTAACTGACATGGTGCTAACAGAATGGAGGTAAATTGACATGGTGCTAACAGAATGGAGGTTAACTGACATGGTGCTAACAGAATGGAGGTTAACTGACATGGTGCTAACAGAATGGAGGTTAACTGACATGGTGCTAACAGAATGGAGGATAACTGACATGGTGCTAACAGAATGGAGGATAACTGACATGGTGCTAACAGAATGGAGGTTAACTGACATGGTGCTAACAGAATGGAGGTTAACTGACATGGTGCTAACAGAATGGAGGTTAACTGACATGGTGCTAACAGAATGGAGGTTAACTGACATGGTGCTAACAGAATGGAGGTTAACTGACATGGTGCTAACAGAACAGAATGGAGGTTAACTGACATGGTGCTAACAGAATGGAGGATAACTGACATGGTGCTAACAGAATGGAGGATAACTGACATGGTGCTAACAGAATGGGGGATAACTGACATGGTACTAACAGAATGGAGGTTAACTGACATGGTGCTAACAGAATGGAGGTTAACTGACATGGTGCTAACAGAATGGAGGTTAACTGACATGGTACTAACAGAACAGAATGGAGGTTAACTGACATGGTACTAACAGAACAGAATGGAGGATAACTGACATGGTACTAACAGAACAGAATGGAGGTTAACTGACATGGTGCTAACAGAATGGAGGTTAACTGACATGGTGCTAACAGAACAGAATGGAGGTTAACTGACATGGTGCTAACAGAATGGGGGATAACTGACATGGTACTAACAGAATGGAGGTTAACTGACATGGTGCTAACAGAATGGAGGTTAACTGACATGGTGCTAACAGAATGGAGGTTAACTGACATGGTGCTAACTGAATGGAGGATAACTGACATGGTGCTAACAGAATGGAGGATAACTGACATGGTGCTAACAGAATGGAGGTTAACTGACATGGTGCTAACAGAATGGAGGTTAACTGACATGGTGCTAACAGAATGGAGGTTAACTGACATGGTGCTAACAGAATGGAGGTTAACTGACATGGTGCTAACAGAATGGAGGTTAACTGACATGGTGCTAACAGAATGGAGGTTAACTGACATGGTGCTAACAGAACAGAATGGAGGTTAACTGACATGGTGCTAACAGAATGGAGGATAACTGACATGGTGCTAACAGAATGGAGGATAACTGACATGGTGCTAACAGAATGGGGGATAACTGACATGGTACTAACAGAATGGAGGTTAACTGACATGGTGCTAACAGAATGGAGGTTAACTGACATGGTGCTAACAGAATGGAGGTTAACTGACATGGTACTAACAGAATGGAGGTTAACTGACATGGTGCTAACAGAATGGAGGTTAACTCACATGGTGGTAACAGAATGGAGGTTAACTGACATGGTGCTAACAGAATGGAGGTTAACTGACATGGTGCTAACTGAACAGAATGGAGGTTAACTGACATGGTACTAACAGAATGGAGGATAACTGACATGGTGCTAACAGAATGGAGGTTAACTGACATGGTGCTAACAGAATGGAGGTTAACTGACATGGTGCTAACAGAACAGAATGGAGGTTAACTGACATGGTGCTAACAGAATGGAGGATAACTGACATGGTGCTAACAGAATGGAGGTTAACTGACATGGTGCTAACAGAATGGAGGTTAACTGACATGGTGCTAACAGAATGGAGGTTAACTGACATGGTGCTAACAGAATGGAGGATAACTGACATGGTGCTAACAGAATGGAGGTTAACTGACATGGTGCTAACAGAATGGAGGTTAACTGACATGGTGAGAATGGAGGTTAACTGACATGGTGCTAACAGAACAGAATGGAGGTTAACTGACATGGTGCTAACAGAATGGAGGTTAACTGACATGGTGCTAACAGAATGGAGGTTAACTGACATAGTGCTAACAGAATGGAGGTTAACTGACATGGTACATACAGAATGGAGGTTAACTGACATGGTACTTACAGAATGGAGGTTAACTGACATGGTGCTAACAGAACAGAATGGAGGTTAACTGACATGGTGCTAACAGAATGGAGGTAAATTGACATGGTGCTAACAGAATGGAGGTTAACTGACATGGTGCTAACAGAATGGAGGTTAACTGACATGGTGCTAACAGAATGGAGGTTAACTGACATGGTGCTAACAGAATGGAGGATAACTGACATGGTGCTAACAGAATGGAGGTTAACTGACATGGTGCTAACAGAATGGAGGATAACTGACATGGTGCTAACAGAATGGAGATTAACTGACATGGTGCTAACAGAATGGAGGTTAACTCACATGGTGGTAACAGAATGGAGGTTAACTGACATGGTGCTAACAGAATGGAGGTTAACTGACATGGTGCTAACAGAATGGAGGTTAACTGACATGGTGCTAACTGAATGGAGGATAACTGACATGGTGCTAACAGAATGGAGGATAACTGACATGGTGCTAACAGAATGGAGGTTAACTGACATGGTGCTAACAGAATGGAGGTTAACTGACATGGTGCTAACAGAATGGAGGTTAACTGACATGGTGCTAACAGAATGGAGGTTAACTGACATGGTGCTAACAGAATGGAGGTTAACTGACATGGTGCTAACAGAACAGAATGGAGGTTAACTGACATGGTGCTAACAGAATGGAGGTTAACTGACATGGTGCTAACAGAATGGAGGATAACTGACATGGTGCTAACAGAATGGAGGATAACTGACATGGTGCTAACAGAATGGGGGATAACTGACATGGTACTAACAGAATGGAGGTTAACTGACATGGTGCTAACAGAATGGAGGTTAACTGACATGGTGCTAACAGAATGGAGGTTAACTGACATGGTACTAACAGAACAGAATGGAGGTTAACTGACATGGTACTAACAGAACAGAATGGAGGATAACTGACATGGTACTAACAGAACAGAATGGAGGTTAACTGACATGGTGCTAACAGAATGGAGGTTAACTGACATGGTGCTAACAGAACAGAATGGAGGTTAACTGACATGGTACTAACAGAATGGAGGTTAACTGACATGGTGCTAACTGAACAGAATGGAGGTTAACTGACATGGTACTAACAGAATGGAGGATAACTGACATGGTGCTAACAGAATGGAGGTTAACTGACATGGTACTTACATAAGGGTGATGGGTGATTTGTCAAATTCCTCTCCAATCATTATAGCTGGGGAATCAGCTTGGAGCACTTCTATTGGCAGCTGAAGGACCTGTGTCAGAGCTCTCAGCTGTTAGGAAACACAGGAAGACATGAATCACAGAGTATATTTCACCCCATGTTGGTACCATTTTACAGTAAGGTACGCTTAACTATAAGTCGTTTGTAAATGTCAAATTACAGTTTATAGATCCTTTATAAATCATTATAAAAACCGTTTATGACACAAGGTGCTCTGTTGGGTCCTTTGATAAAACAAATTGATCAAGTGATTGAAAGGATTAACTCGCCTCGTTAATTAAAGTTTAAATAAATAAAAAGTTACCTCCAGTTGTCCACCCCAGGCGGCTGTGTCTGCCACGTCACTGCAATACTTGTCAAACTCATCTGGAAACACACACACACACACACACACACACACACACACACACACACACACACACACACACACACACACACACACACACACACACACACACACACACACACACACACACACACAGAGGTAGTGATCACACACTGGAGTGACACTGCAGAAGTGATACTGAATATATTTACGTAAGAAAGTTGTTTGTGATAAATCCTACTCATTTTACAGAGCAAGTGGCTTCGTAACAACTTTTGCTTTGTAGCATCTATAGGTGAAGCATTATGGCCTGGGTATAGGGCAAAAATGCCTCAAATATTACAACTTCAATTCATTACTTCTCAATTATGCTTTAAGATACAAATGTCAAAAACAATCCTTCCTCCAAAAAGATGCTTTTACCAGATTACATTTCATGAAAATCCAAAGCATATTTTTATGTTATAATTTTATGTTATAATGTTAAAATAATACAGAGACGTTTTTCTAGTTTAGTGAGGAATCAGCCTCATCAACAACAACATAAAACACAGAGACGTTTTTCTAATTTAGTGAGGAATCAGCCTCATCAACAACAACATAAAACACAGAGACGTTTTTCTAATTTAGTGAGGAATCAGCCTCATCAACAACAACATAAAACACAGAGACGGATATCTAGACACAGATTAAGTTCAATCCTGGATTGAAAAGCTATTTTAATAAACAGTTCCCGCCACTGATGATTGTTTTTTAGTACTCGACATGAGGCTTAATCTGTGTCTGGGGAAACTAACAAAAACCCCGAAGTGAACAGTTGGTCCTCACCAGCCGTGTACATGTCCCCTGTGTTGGTGTTGGTGAGGAAGGGAAGGAAGTCGTCTGTGTGGCTCCTCATGTGCCGAGCGGTTTGGGTCCGGAGGTCCTTCAGGGTCAGACCTAAGCCACGCTGCCCCAACTGGTCCTCCACAGCACGGTACATACAGTGGCCATCTGAGGGGGGGGGGGCGGTTTACTTTACATGAACTTGCAGGGAACGAAATTGAGTCTTTATGCTCACAACCCCAACTCCCCCCCCCCCCCCCCCCCCAGAGACACACACGTCCCTAAGAAAGTGCCTTGCTCATTCCAACCGGCAACCCTCCATTTGCTGGCCTGATTCTCTAACCGCTAGGCCACCTGCCACCCCCCCCGCTGCGGGTCCTACCTGAGGAAATCTCCCTGATCTGCAGCTGGCGCTCTACAAGCTTCTGGGTCAACTTCAGTCCCTCCTGGTGTCGCAGCCCAGACAGGTTCTCCACCTCAGCCTCCGCTATGCGACGCTCTCTCTCCTTCTCCGCGGCTGCCTTCTTATCCTGGGAGGGTTCAGAGAGCACAGGGAGGACATACATGGGACGCCAATGAGAAACATGTCTTACCTGGCTAAATAAAGGATTACGTGAATCTCAGCTTATTGCACCTGGTAAATGAGAGGATTTGAACATCAAAAAACAGCAGGAGTTATTAAGGCTTATTGAATGGTAATATATTAATAATAATTAATAATGTATTAAGATGTACAGTGTCTGGCACAGTGCATTAGAGCTCACCCGTCTCTTCTGTGCCTTAGATGGACCTCCTCCCTGTTTGGCATCTTTCTGCTCCTCTTCTCCTTCCAAAGCCAGGGACTCTACTCCATTCACAACCTCTTCCACCTTAGAGAAGGAGAAGATATATTTTTTATTTTATTTCACCTTTATTTAACCTGGTAGGCTAGTTGAGAACAAGTTCTCATTTACAACTGTGACCTGGCCAAGATAAAGCAAAGCAGTGCAACAGAAACAACAACACAGAGTTACACATGGAATAAACAAACGTACAGTCAATAATACAGTAGAAAATGTCGTGACGAGGTAGGCAATAAATAGGCCATAGTAGCAAAGTAACTACAATTTAGCAGATTAACACTGGAGTGATAGATGAGCAGATGATGATGAGCAGATGATGGTGTGTAAGTAGTGATACTGAGGTGCAAAAGAGCAGCAAAGTAAATAAAAACAATATGGGGATGAGGTAGGTAGATTGGGTGGGCTATTTACAGATGGACTATGTACAGCTGCAGCGATCAGTTAGCTGCTCAGATAGCTGATGTTTAAAGTTACTGAGGGAAATATAAGTCTCCAGCTTCAGCGATTTTTGCAATTCGTTCCAGTCACTGGCAGCAGAGAACTGGAAGGAAAGGCGGCCAAAGGAGGTGTTGGCTTTGGGGATGACCAGTGAGATATACCTGCTGGAGCGCGTGCTACGGGTGGGTGTTGCCATCGTGACCAGTGAGCTGAGATAAGGCGGAGCTTTACCTAGCATAGACTTATAGATGACCTGGAACCAGTGGGTCTGGCGACGAGTATGTAGCGAGGGCCAGCCGACTAGGGCATACAGGTCGCAGTGGTGGGTGGTATAAGGTGCTTTAGTAACAAAACGGATGGCACTGTGATAAACTGCATCCAGTTTGCTGAGTAGAGTATTGGAAGCTATTTTGTAAATGACATCGCCGAAGTCGAGGATCGGCAGGATAGTCAGTTTTACTAGGGTAAGTTTGGCGGCGTGAGTGAAGGAGGCTTTGTTGCGAAATAGAAAGCCGATTCTAGATTTGATTTTGGATTGGAGATGTTTGATGTGGGTCTGGAAGGAGAGTTTACAGTCTAACCAGACACCTAGGTATTTATAGTTGTCCACATATTCTAGGTCAGAACCGTCCAGGGTGGTGATGTTATTTCTGTTATTTCTGTTATTAAAACAAGTTATTCATCTGTGTGATTATCAACAATCGAAGATTGTGGCCGGTGATAACAATAATGATTCCATGAAATAAAATAACAGGTAAAAATAACATGATATTCACACACAGACACAAATATGTTCTAATTAATCATTTTGGAGGTGCTTATACAGTGGGGCAAAAAGGTATTTAGTCAGCCACCAATTGTGCAAGTTCTCTCACTTAAAAAGATGAGAGAGGCCTGTAATTTTCATCATAGGTACACTTCAACTATGACAGACAAAATGAGAAAAAAAAAATCCAGAAAATCACATTGTAGGATTTTTAATGAATTTATTTGCAAATTATGGTGGAAAATAAGTATTTGGTCACCTACAAACAAGCAAGATTTCTGGCTCTCACAGACCTGTAACTTCTTCTTTAAGAGGCTCCTCTGTCCTCCACTCGTTACCTGTATTAATGGCACTTATTTGAACTTGTTATCAGTATAAAAGACACCTGTCCACAACCTCAAACAGTCACACTCCAAACTCCACTATGGCCAAGACCAAAGAGTTGTCAAAGGACACCATAAACAAAATTGTAGACTTGCACCAGGCTGGGAAGACTCAATCTGCAATAGGTAAGCAGCTTGGTTTGAAGAAATCAACTGTGGGAGCAATTATTAGGAAATGGAAGACATACAAGACCACTGATAATCTCCCTCGATCTGGGGCTCCACGCAAGATCTCACCCCGTTGGGGTCAAAATGATCACAAGAACAGTGAGCAAAAATCCCAGAACCACACGCGGGGACCTAGTGAATGACCTGCAGAGAGCTGGGACCAAAGTAACAAAGCCTACCATCAGTAACACACTACGCCGCCAGGGACTCAAATCCTGCAGTGCCAGACGTGTCCCCCTGCTTAAGCCAGTACATGTCCAGGCCCGTCTGAAGTTTGCTAGAGAGCATTTGGATGATCCAGAAGAAGATTGGGAGAATGTCATATGGTCAGATGAAACCAAAATAGAACTTTTTGGTAAAAACTCAACTCGTCGTGTTTGGAGGACAAAGAACACCATACCTACTGTGAAGCATGGGGGTGGAAACATCATGCTTTGGGACTGTTTTTCTGCAAAGGGACCAGGACGACTGATCCGTGTAAAGGAAAGAATGAATGGGGCCATGTATCGTGAGATTTTGAGTGAAAACCTCCTTCCATCAGCAAGGGCATTGAAGATGAAACGTGGCTGGGTCTTTCAGCATGACAATGATCCCAAACACACCGCCCGGGCAACGAAGGAGTGGCTTCGTAAGAAGCATTTCAAGGTCCTGGAGTGGCCTAGCCAGTCTCCAGATCTTAACCCCATAGAAAATCTTTGGAGAGAGTTGAAAGTCCGTGTTGCCCAGCAACAGCCCCAAAACATCACTGCTCTAGAGGAGATCTGCATGGAATAATGGGCCAAAATACCAGCAACAGTGTGTGAAAACCTTGTGAAGACTTACAGAAAACGTTTGACCTCTGTCATTGCCAACAAAGGGTATATAACAAAGTATTGAGATAAACTTTTGTTATTGACCAAATACTTATTTTCCACCATAATTTGCAAATAAATTCATTAAAAATCCTACAATGTGATTTTCTGGATTTTGTTTTCTCATTTTGTCTGTCATAGTTGAAGTGTACCTATGATGAAAATTACAGGCCTCTCTCATCTTTTTAAGTGGGAGAACTTGCACAATTGGTGGCTGACTAAATACCTTTTTGCCCCACTGTATTTGCCCTGTTAGACACTTGTACAAGTGAAATGGAAATGTGTTTCTTACATATCCCAACACCCTGAGGGAGTGGGGTCACATCAAGGTTATCAGGGAGTGGGGTCACAGCAAGGTTATCAGGGAGTGGGGTCACAGCAAGGTTATCAGGGTGTGGGGTCACAGCAAGGTTATCAGGGAGTGGGGTCACATCAAGGTTATCAGGGAGTGGGGTCACAGCAAGGTTATCAGGGTGTGGGGTCACAGCAAGGTCATCAGGGAGGGAGTGGGGTCACAGCAAGGTTATCAGGGAGTGGGGTCACAGCAAGGTTATCAGGGTGTGGGGTCACAGCAAGGTTATCAGGGAGTGGGGTCACAGCAAGGTTATCAGGGTGTGGGGTCACAGCAAGGTTATCAGGGAGTGGGGTCACATCAAGGTTATCAGGGAGTGGGGTCACAGCAAGGTTATCAGGGTGTGGGGTCACAGCAAGGTCATCAGGGTGTGGGGTCACAGCAAGGTTATCAGGGAGTGGGGTCACATCAAGGTTATCAGGGAGTGGGGTCACAGCAAGGTTATCAGGGAGTGGGGTCACAGCAAGGTTATCAGGGTGTGGGGTCACAGCAAGGTTATCAGGGAGTGGGGTCACATCAAGGTTATCAGGGAGTGGGGTCACAGCAAGGTTATCAGGGTGTGGGGTCACAGCAAGGTTATCAGGGAGTGGGGTCACATCAAGGTTATCAGGGAGTGGGGTCACAGCAAGGTTATCAGGGAGTGGGGTCACAGCAAGGTTATCAGGGTGTGGGGTCACATCAAGGTTATCAGGGAGTGGGGTCACATCAAGGTTATCAGGGTGTGGGGTCACAGCAAAGTTATCAGGGTGTGGGGGGTCACATCAAGGTTATCAGGGAGTGGGGTCACAGCAAGGTTATCAGGGAGGGAGTGGGGTCACAGCAAGGTTATCAGGGAGTGGGGTCACAGCAAGGTTATCAGGGAGTGGGGTCACAGCAAGGTTATCAGGGAGTGGGGACACAGCAAGGTTATCAGGGTGTGGGGTCACGGCAAGGTTATCAGGGTGTGGGGTCACAGCAAGGTTATCAGGGAGTGGGGTCATAGCAAGGTTATCAGGGTGTGGGGTCACAGCAGGGTTATCAGGGAGGGAGTGGGGTCACAGCAAGGTTATCAGGGTGTGGGGTCACAGCAAGGTTATCAGGGAGTGGGGACACATCAAGGTTATCAGGGAGTGGGGTCACAGCAGGTTATTATAGTGTTGTGTTATTATAGAGGTTTTTATTTCTATTCTGTTTTTTCAAATGGGGGGCAGTAATACCAGAGAGGAAGAGGCGAACCGAGAGATTTGACCCCTCCAAAAAAATCTATCTGAGCGAAAATACAGCGTTAACCAGTGGAATTGGAGATTTTTTGAATGGAGGTCAGAGAGTGATGAATTTAGTCAACATAAAATTGAATTGATAATTTGCTACGTGAGGCTTATTTGATTGAATAGAAGTTCGATAATGTTTAGGTTGTAACGAATGTACTGATTAAAGTGGACGCACTTTAAAGCTAGGTTAAATAGTGTTTAACCTAGCTTTAAACTAACTTAAAGGAACGAGCTCCTGTAATTTCAGGAACGTCCCGGGAATCTTCGAGAAAAAACATTTGATCGGAGTTGTGCCCGTTGTTCACATGCAAATCTGCCCTCTCATTGGCTAGAATGTTCCATCCTGCTCCCGCCTCCTCCCGCCTGCTTTCTGCCTTCGCGGACATTTATTCCCATTATTAGAGTACTGAGTCCCGTCTCTTGTCAGTGTACAGATAGTCTTTGGTATTACATCAGGTGATGGGTCAGCTGATAGGATAGGTTAGGTTTATAATGTCAATCTCAATGTGACTTTGATTTTAAAAGGAATAGTGGTGACTGGTGCAAAATATGGCATAAGGAAACGCTCTCATACATGTTTACACCAACCCAATGCTTTTTCAACTTGAGTAGCATTTAGCTACGTAGCCGATTTCCCCTGTAGTGATAGTGATGCACAAGCTCGGCCAATTTGAAACATCGCCATCTCCTGGACGCATATTTATTTACCCGCCAGATTAAGTAGCTTTAAAACTCCCCCCCCAAACTTGAAAACACCTTTGAAACCCCATTAGAATTTTACCCGAAGTTTAGAAGAAAAACTAAAAATGTAACATAATTCATGATGATTTTAATTTTATTTCGTTTTGAGTCAAAGATATATATTTTCAGTATAAGTTGTAGTTTTCAAACGGATTTGTTAATTATTTTATTTCAGTTTACTAAATAGTTTCTTCATGAATAGTTTCGGTTTCAGTTTTTTTTTTGTGTTTACTATAATAACCTTGGGTCACCATTGTCAAGCGCCCCTGGAGAAATTGGGGTTAAATACCTTGCTCAAATTTCGTATGATTTTAATTTGACCAGGTTAGTCTCATTGAGATGAACAATCTCTTTTCCAAGAGAAACCTGGCCAAAACAGAAGAAAACGATGCTGAAGACACATTCACAACAGAAAACACACGACAGTTAAAACAACATACATTTACACATTGAACAGAAAGTTGGTTTGGGAAAGTGTGGTGCAACTAGGAGTCAAAACATTGACAGCCCCCCCCCCCCCCCCCACTTCATTTTCCATCATAGTGTTTAACCGAGCTTTAAACTAACTTAAAGGAACGAGCTCCTGTCATTTCAGGAACTTTTAAAAACTCATTCCAAGCAGCGGGGGGCCAGGGAACTGGAAAGCTTTTCCTCGAGCTTAGGTACAAACATCAAAACATTAATGCGAGAGCACAGGTGGTGAGTTTTTTCACGTTGTCGGCTCCGGGATTTCAAACCAGTGACCTTTGGGTTACCAAGTAGGCCTACTACTACAGTATATAACCACTGATATGTAGACAGCATATTTTATTGGTCATCAGATTGGCTGATATGTAGACAACATATTTTATTGGTCATCTGATTGGCTGATATGTAGACAACATGTTTTATTGGTCATCTGATTGGCTGATATGTAGACAACATATTTTATTTGTCATCTGATTGGCTGATATGTAGACAACATATTTTATTGGTCATCTGATTGGCTGATATGTAGACAACATATTTTATTTGTCATCTGATTGGCTGATATGTAGACAACATATTTTATTGGTCATCTGATTGGCTGATATGTAGACAACATATTTTATTGGTCATCAGATTGGCTGATATGTAGACAACAGTTACCGTCTTCTCTCCTCCTACTGATGAGTCCAGGTGTTGGAGTTCCTCGTTGTGTTTCTGATTCAGCTCAGCCTCCAGCTTGACGATATCCTCAGTCAGCTGTTTACGCCTCTTCTTGTCATTTTTGGGGACAGCATTTTTCATGCTCTGGATTTTAGCTGAAACATTTATGAGAAGTTTATGTCCGCGTCTCACATATTCTAGAGCAGTCATACGCCATAACAATAGCTTCCAGTAGTCATATCAACAGTCTACAGCAGTCATACGCCATAACAGCCTACAGCAGTCATACGCCATAACAGCCTACAGCAGTCATACGCCATAACAGTCTACAGCAGTCATATCAACAGCCTACAGCAGTCATACGGCCCTAACAGTCTACAGCAGTCATATCAACAGCCTACAGCAGTCATACGGCCATAACAGCCTACAGCAGTCATACGCCATAACAGCCTACAGCAGTCATACGGCCCTAACAGCCTACAGCAGTCACACGGCCATAACAGCCTACAGCAGTCACACGGCCATAACAGCCTACAGCAGTCATACGGCCCTAACAGCCTACAGCAGTCACACGGCCATAACAGCCTACAGCAGTCACACGGCCATAACAGCCTACAGCAGTCATACGGCCCTAACAGCCTACAGCAGTCACACGGCCATAACAGCCTACAGCAGTCACACGGCCATAACAGCCTACAGCAGTCATACGGCCATAACAGCCTACAGCAGTCACACGCCATAACAGTCTACAGCAGTCATATCAACAGCCTACAGCAGTCATACGGCCATAACAGTCTACAGCAGTCACACGGCCCTAACAGCCTACAGCAGTCACACGGCCATAAAAGTCTACAGCAGTCACACGGCCCTAACAGCCTACAGCAGTCATACGGCCCTAACAGCCTACAGCAGTCACACGGCCATAACAGTCTACAGCAGTCATACGGCCATAACAGTCTACAGCAGTCATACGGCCATAACAGTCTACAGCAGTCATACGGCCATAACAGCCTACAGCAGTCACACGGCCATAACAGCCTACAGCAGTCATACGCCATAACAGTCTACAGCAGTCATATCAACAGTCTACAGCAGTCATACGGTCATATTAACAGCCTACAGCAGTCATACAGCCTACAGCAGTCATACGGGCCTAACAGTCTGCAGCAGTCATACGCCATAACAGTCTACAGCAGTCATACGGCCATAACAGCCTACAGCAGTCATACGGCCATAACAGCCTACAGCAGTCATACAGCCTACAGCAGTCATACGGGCCTAACAGTCTGCAGCAGTCATACGCCATAACAGCCTACAGTAGTCATACGGCCATAACAGCCTACAGCAGTCATACGGCCATAACAGCCTACAGCAGTCATACGGCCATAACAGCCTACAGCAGTCATACGGCCATAACAGTCTACAGCAGTCATACGGCCATAACAATTAGCTAGCTAACCACAGATACAAGTTTATTAGGCTAAACTAAATTGCTGTTTTGATTTTCAACAAGTTAGACTTGTTATTATTAGCTAGCTAGAATAACAGATAGGCATGTCATCTCTATCCCACTCAGGATGCTACAGCGTGATTCCCAGTACATGTTGAATTGCAAATGATTAAAACAGTCATTGTAAAAGTGGCGCTAGCTAGCAAAGACATAATTGTAGTAAAATCATAACACTACATCTAACCTTGCAGGTCCTTCTTCTCCTTGCGATGTTGCTTGGCTAAGATCTCCTCGGCTGTCTCTATCGTTACATCTTCCATGACTGTATTTTTGTTATTTTATAAATACTGTAACATATATATCCAATTCAACGTTATGGTTTTGTTGTTATGTAGAATCGGAACATTATTGATATCAGATACAAGTTTACGTCAGCTGGCCATCCATTACATTTGAAACGTGTTGAGCACCATACTTCCGGCTCCTGAAGTATCGCGAGTTTATTGGTCATCACATCGCAACAGTTTCCCTAGTCGACTACCGACGGTTTTTTAACGTTAAATCCAAAATCGCTGTTTCACGTTCAACTTAAGTTTGATATCATTATTTTCAGGAATCTTTAAAACGTTGGTTTCTCAAATATCGATTATATCCGATTATATGGAATTGGCAATGAGCACAACGTCAGTGAAGCTAAATTAAAAATAACAAATACGTCTAAAAATACTGTCTTCAACACCAATCACAGAATGATTGAAATATAACATAAAGATAATTATTTATGGCTAGTAGAGATATGATCGATATGATATAATCTATTATTGGTAACTGAGGTGAAAATTATAGAAGTAGCAGATCTTCAAGCATGTATTCTCTTTTGCTGGACCAAACCACATTGTTTTAGAAAACACACCTATATCATTCAAAGTACCATTGAGTGTGTTTTTTTTTAATCTGTTAAACATAGATCAGAATAGAATAAAACAGAAAAGATCATTCATTGATTGGATTTATATAGTGCTTTTTTTTCTAGACACCCAAACCGCTTCTACACGAAGGAAACACCTCATCTACCACCAAGATCAGAAAATAATATTGAATATTCTTGGATAGTTTTGTTTAATGTTTTAAACATATAATACAGTATAACATAGCCTGTCTACAGTAGCCCCTAGTAGTATATTATTTCTCAAATCTATCATTCTGGAGGGTGTAAACTGTATCTCAAAGAATTAACATGCTGATTTAGTCGACTTTGCAGGCCTACTAAACGGCATGCCACCACTGTGCCTGAGGGGAACGGGTTGGGTTGGGGTGTCTGGCTCTCTCTCTCTGCATTCAGTTGCTCATAACCCTCCCACCCGGTCCCGTTTAGGTCTCTGTAGCTCCACCTCCGAGGAAGTGCCCTCGCCGGAGCAGTAGGCTACCACGGATCTGCTGGCCGCCCCCCTCCCAAGGAAACACTGGCCAGAGGAGAGGCTCCGCCGCATCGGCTGTAGTTCTTCTCGTCGTTTATTCGTCTGGTTTGGGTGAACTGCTGCCGCCATGGCCGACGAAGGCATGGATGAACGGTCCCCGTTGCTATCAGCACCGAACTCCGGGAATGTCACACCGTCGGGACCGCCTTCGTACCTGCAGGACACGAGCCCGAGAGGTAAACCGACTTTAGGCTATGCCACCCCACATGAATGCTGAATCATTTTGGGAGTATGGTGTTGAGCATGATTTTTTTACGTAGTGCGTTAAATTGTAACGGGCAAGAGAAGGACATCAGTCAGAAACCTAACGGTTGAGCTTGCAGTTGAAGGCCTAGCCGAATATTTTCAGAAAAATTCCAGTTGTCATTTCAGTATTCTGCAGAAATGACTCGCATCACGATCTGTGTTGCTGGGTATTAATGTTTACACGTCTTCTAAAAGGATATGATGCTGGGTAATACTGTTTACACGTCTTCTAAAGGGATATGATGCTTGGTATTAATGTTTACACGTCTTCTAAAAGGATATGATGCTGGGTAATACTGTTTACACGTCTTCTAAAAGGATATGATGCTGGGTATTCATGTTTACACGTCTTCTAAAAGGATATGATGCTGGGTATTCATGTTTACACGTCTTCTAAAAGGATATGATGCTGGGTAATAATGTTTACACGTCTTCTAAAAGGATATGATGCTGGGTAATACTGTTTACACGTCTTCTAAAAGGATATGATGCTGGGTAATACTGTTTACACGTCTTCTAAAAGGATATGATGCTGGGTATTCATGTTTACACGTCTTCTAAAAGGATATGATGCTGGGTATTCATGTTTACACGTCTTCTAAAAGGATATGATGCTGGGTAATACTGTTTACACGTCTTCTAAAAGGATATGATGCTGGGTAATACTGTTTACACGTCTTCTAAAAGGATATGATGCTGGGTAATAATGTTTACACGTCTTCTAAAAGGATATGATGCTGGGTATTCATGTTTACACGTCTTCTAAAAGGATATGATGCTGGGTATTAATGTTTACACGTCTTCTAAAAGGATATGATCGGATGGGGCTACACGTTTCAAATGTAACAGCCCCGTGTTGAAATCAGCATGTGCCCCTTTGAAATGACTGGAGAGCCTACTAACCTAGAGTAAACCACACGTCTTTGTCAAGACACGCTTTTCTACTGAGCTTGCCTGATCTCAGTTAGAACACAGAGACTACATTCTAAATGGAACCCTTTTCCCATTATGGCGCAGAGTTAGAACACAGAGACTACATTCCTAATGGAACCCTTTTCCCATTATGGTGCAGAGTTAGAACACAGAGACTACATTCTAAATGGAACCCTTTTCCCATTATGGTGCAGAGTTAACACAGAGACTACGTTCTAAATGGAACCCTTTTCCCATTATGGTGCAGAGTTAGAACACAGAGACTACATTCCTAATGGAACCCTTTTCCCATTATGGTGCAGAGTTAGAACACAGAGACTACATTCCTAATGGAACCCTTTTCCCATTATGGTGCAGAGTTAGAACACAGAGACTACGTTCTAAATGGAACCCTTTTCCCATTATGGTGCAGAGTTAGAACACAGAGACTACGTTCTAAATGGAACCCTTTTCCCAATATGGTGCAGAGTTAGAACACAGAGACTACATTCTAAATGGAACCCTTTTCCCATTATGGTGCAGAGTTAGAACACAGAGACTACGTTCCTAATGGAACCCTTTTCCCATTATGGTGCAGAGGTTAAAACACAGAGACTACATTCTAAATGGAACCCTTTTCCCAATATGGTGCAGAGTTAGAACACAGAGACTACATTCTAAATGGAACCCTTTTCCCATTATGGTGCAGAGTTAGAACACAGAGACTACGTTCCTAATGGAACCCTTTTCCCATTATGGTGCAGAGTTAGAACACATAGACTACATTCTAAATGGAACCCTTTTCCCAATATGGTGCAGAGTTAGAACACAGAGACTACGTTCCTAATGGCACCCTTTTCCCATTATGGTGCACTACTTTTGCCCAGAGCCGGCTCTAGCCTTTTGGGGGTTCCCCTGGAGGTCAGAGTGACTAACAGAATCAATGAGGTGCCCCTGGAGGTCAGAGTGACTAACAGAATCAATGGGGTGTCCCTGGAGGTCAGAGTGACTAACAGAATCAATGGGGTGTCCCTGGAGGTCAGGGTGACTAACAGAATCAATGGGGTGTCCCTGGAGGTCAGGGTGACTAACAGAATCAATGGGGTGCCCCTGGAGGTCAGGGTGACTAACAGAATCAATGGGGTGCCCCTGGAGGTCAGGGTGACTAACAGAATCAATGGGGTGCCCCTGGAGGTCAGGGTGACTAACAGAATCAATGGGGTGCCCCTGGAGGTCAGGGTGACTCACAGAATCAATGGGGTGTCCCTGGAGGTCAGGGTGACTAACAGAATCAATGGTGTGCCCCTGTGTATTCGGCCATGATTACTACAAATTTAGGTAGATGGCTAAGCTAATTACCAATCCAAAACTTGTTAGCTGACATCAGTGGGGGCTGTTGAGGGGAGGACGGCTCATAATAATGTCTGGAACAGAGCGAATGGAAAGAAATCAAACACATAGAAACCATGGAAACCATGTGTTTGATATACATAGAAACCATGTGTTTGGCCTTAGTCTTCCCTCTCTCGTCTGCCCTCTCTCGTCTGCCCTCTCTCGTCTGCCCTCTCTCGTCTGCCCTCTCTCGTCTGCCCTCTCTCGTCTGCCCTCTCTCGTCTGCCCTCTCTCGTCTGCCCTCTCTCGTCTGCCCTCTATGTGTTAGAACCAGAGGTGTATTTAATCTGGTCGTGTGTTAGCTCCAGAGGTGTATTTAATCTGGTCGTGTGTTAGCTCCAGAGGTGTATTTTATCTGGTCGTGTGTTAGCACCAGAGGTGTATTTAATCTGGTCGTGTGTTAGCTCCAGAGGTGTATTTAATCTGGTCGTGTGTTAGCTCCAGAGGTGTATTTAATCTGGTCGTGTGTTAGAACCAGAGGTGTATTTAATCTGGTCGTGTGTTAGAACCAGAGGTGTATTTAATCTGGTCGTGTGTTAGAACCAGAGGTGTATTTAATCTGGTCGTGTGTTAGCTCCAGAGGTGTATTTAATCTGGTCGTGTGTTAGAACCAGAGGTGTATTTAATCTGGTCGTGTGTTAGAACCAGAGGTGTATTTAATCTGGTCGTGTGTTAGCACCAGGGGTGTATTTAATCTGGTCGTGTGTTAGAACCAGAGGTGTATTTAATCTGGTCGTGTGTTAGCTCCAGAGGTGTATTTAATCTGGTCGTGTGTTAGAACCAGAGGTGTATTTAATCTGGTCGTGTGTTAGCTCCAGAGGTGTATTTAATCTGGTCGTGTGTTAGCTCCAGAGGTGTATTTAATCTGGTCGTTTATTTAATCTGGTCGTGTGTTAGAACCAGAGGTGTATTTAATCTGGTCGTGTGTTAGAACCAGAGGTGTATTTAATCTGGTCGTGTATTAGCTCCAGAGGTGTATTTAATCTGGTCGTGTGTTAGCACCAGAGGTGTATTTAATCTGGTCGTGTGTTAGCTCCAGAGGTGTATTTAATCTGGTCGTGTGTTAGCTCCAGAGGTGTATTTAATCTGGTGGTGTGTTAGCTCCAGAGGTGTATTTAATCTGGTCGTGTGTTAGCTCCAGAGGTGTATTTAATCTGGTCGTTTATTTAATCTGGTCGTGTGTTAGAACCAGAGGTGTATTTAATCTGGTCGTGTGTTAGAACCAGAGGTGTATTTAATCTGGTCGTGTATTAGCTCCAGAGGTGTATTTAATCTGGTCGTGTGTTAGCACCAGAGGTGTATTTAATCTGGTCATGTGTTAGCTCCAGAGGTGTATTTAATCTGGTCGTGTGTTAGCTCCAGAGGTGTATTTAATCTGGTGGTGTGTTAGCTCCAGAGGTGTATTTAATCTGGTCGTGTGTTAGCTCCAGAGGTGTATTTAATCTGGTCGTTTGTTAGCACCGTTAACGGAAAGCGGCAGCTTTCCAATCTTTGGGAATCTCAGACGATACGAAAGACAGGTTGAACAGGCTAGTAATAGGGGTTGCAACAATTTCGGCAGATACTTTTAGAAAGAGAGGGTCCAGATTGTCTAGCCCGGCTGATTTATAGGGGTCCAGATTTTGCAGCTCTTTCAGAACATCAGCTATCTGGATTTGGGTGAAGGAGAAATGGGGGATGCTTGGGCAAGTTGCTGTGGAGGGTGCCGGGCAGTTGACCGGGGTAGGGGTAGCCAGGTGGAAAGCATGGCCAGCCGTAGAGAAATGCTTTTTGAAATTCTCAATTATCGTGGATACAGTATATCACAAAAGTAAGTACACCCCTCACATTTTTGTAATTATTTAAGTATATCTTTTCATGTGACAACACTGAAGAAATGACACTTTGCTACAATGTAAATTAGTGAGTGTACAGCTTGTATAACAGTGTAAATTTGCTGTCCCCTCAAAATAACTCAACACACAGCCATTAATGTCTAAACCGCTGGCAACGAAAGTGAGTACACCCCTAAGTGAAAATGTCCAAATTGGGCCCAATCAGCCATTTTCCCTCCCCGGTGTCATGTGACTCGTTAGTGTTACAAGGTCTCAGGTGTGAATGGGGAGCAGGTGTGTTAAATTTGGTGTCATCGCTCTCACACTCCCTCATACTGACTGGTCACTGGAAGTTCAACATGGCACCTCATGGCAAAGAACTCTCTGAGGATCTGAAAAAAAGAATTGTTGCTCTACATAAAGATGGCCTGGGCTATAAGAAGATTGGCAAGACCCTGAAACTGAGCTGCAGCACGGTGGCCAAGACCATACAGCGGTTTAACTGGACAGGTTCCACTCAGAACAGGCCTCGCCATGGTCGACCAAAGAAGTTGAGTGCACGTGCTCAGCGTCATATCCAGAGGTTGTCTTTGGGAAATAGACGTATGAGTGCTGCCAGCATTGCTGCAGAGGTTGAAGGGGTGGGGGGTCAGCCTGTCAGTGCTCAGACCATACGCCGTACACTGCATCAAATTGGTCTGCATGGCCGTCGTCCCAGAAGGAAGCCTCTTCTAAAGATGATACACAAGAAAGCCCGCAAACAGTTTGCTGAAGACAAGCAGACTAAGGACATGGATTACTGGAACCATGTCCTGTGGTCTGATGAGACCAAGATAAACTTATTTGGTTCAGA
Organism: Salvelinus fontinalis; assembly: GCF_029448725.1. Classification (NCBI taxonomy): domain Eukaryota; kingdom Metazoa; phylum Chordata; class Actinopteri; order Salmoniformes; family Salmonidae; genus Salvelinus; species Salvelinus fontinalis. The sequence continues at coordinate 3,539,061 of NC_074696.1, forward strand.
TGGTGTCAAGCGTGTGTGGCGGCAACCAGGTGAGGAGTACAAAGACAAGTGTGTCTTGCCTACAGTCAAGCATGGTGGTGGGAGTGTCATGGTCTGGGGCTGCATGAGTGCTGCCGGCACTGGGGAGCTACAGTTCATTGAGGGAACCATGAATGCAAACATGTACTGTGACATACTGAAGCAGAGCATGATCCCCTCCCTTCAGAGACTGGGCCGCAGGGCAGTATTCCAACATGATAACGACCCCAAACACACCTCCAAGACGACCACTGCCTTGCTAAAGAAGCTGAGGGTAAAGGTGATGGACTGGCCAAGCATGTCTCCAGACCTAAACCCTATTGAGCATCTGTGGGGCATCCTCAAACGGAAGGTGGAGGAGTGCAAGGTCTCTAACATCCACCAGCTCCGTGATGTCGTCATGGAGGAGTAGAAGAGGACTCCAGTGGCAACCTGTGAAGCTCTGGTGAACTCCATGCCCAAGAGGGTTAAGGCAGTGCTGGAAAATGATGGTGGCCACACAAAATATTGACACTTTGGGCCCAATTTGGACATTTTCACTTAGGGGTGTACTCACTTTTGTTGCCAGTGGTTTAGACATTAATGGCTGTGTGTTGAGTTGTGCAGTTAACCCACTGTTCCTAGGCCGTCATTGTAAATAAGAATTTGTTCTTAACTGACTTGCCGAGGTAAATAAAGGTACAAAAAAAATATATAGGTCAGTTCTGCTTTTTGACCCAAACAGAGGAGGAGGGGGAGGGGGGGGGCACAATGTATTGACATCAGGAAGTAAATCCAGTCCTTCCCTTTGACTGTCAACTGACCCACCTTAGTTTCACTCATCTCCCAGGTCGAAAGTTTAAAGAATAAAGGTAGTGAACGT